>NC_083871.1:24922509-25225539 GCF_032452875.1 Bos javanicus | reverse complement strand
TCTCTTGGCAAAACTCTGTTAGCCTTTGCCCTTCTCTTCATGTTGTACTCCAGGCCAAACTTGCCTATTATTCCAGGTTATCTCTTGATTTCCTCCTCCTTTTGTATTCCTGTCCCCTATGATGAAAAGGACATCTTTTTCTGGTATTAGTTTTAGAAGGTCTTGTAGGTCTTCATAGAACCATTCAACTTCAGCTTCTTCTGCATTACTGGTTGGGGAAAAGACTTGGATTACTGTGATGTTGAGTGGTTTGCCTTGGAAACAGCATTCTGTCGGTTTTGAGATTGTACCTAAGTATTGCATTTCTGACCCTTTGTTGACTATGAGGACTGCTCCATTTCTTCTAAGGGATTGTTGGCAACAGTAGTAAATATAATGGTCATCTGAATTAAATTCACCTATTCCTGTTCATTTCAGTTCACTCTTTCCTAAAGTGACGATATCTCCTTTTGCCATCTCCTACTTGACCATGTCCAGTTTTCTGATTCACGACTTAACATTCCACGTTCCTATGCAAAATTGTTCTTTACAGCATCAGTCTTAAGACACATCCACATTTGAGTGTCGTTTCTGCTTTGGCCCAGCCTCTTTTTTCCTTCTGGAGCTATTTCTCAGCTTTTCTCCAGTAGCATATTGGATACCTATCAACCTGGGGTAACTCATCTTCCAGTGTCATTTTTTTTTTTTTACCTTTTCATATTGTTTATAGAGTTCTCGAGCCAAGAATACTGGAGTGGTTTGCTAGTCCCTTCTCTAGTGGACCACATTTAATATCCAAATATTTGGGGATTTTCAAGATGTATGTCAGCCAATGATTTTTTTTTTTTGTATAATTATAGGCAAAGTATATACTTTATATGATTCAATTTTTCAAAATATTTAAAGTTTATTTGAGGACCTGGGATGTGGTGTATATCTTCTTGGTGAATCAACTTCCTTATCGCTATGTAATGCCCTGTTTATGGGAATTTTCCTTTACCTGGTGGCTCAGTGGTAAAGAATCCATGTGCAATGTAGGAACCCAGGTTCAATCCTTGAGTTGGGCAGATCCCTTGGAAAAGGAAATGGCAACCCACCCCATATTCTTGTTTGGGAAAACCCATGGTCAGAGGAGACTGGCATGCTACAGTCCATGGGGTCACAAAAGAATTGGACATGACTTATTGACTCAACAAAACATGGTCGTCTTTATTTGGATTTAATACTGTTATTATAGCTTCCTTTTGGTTGGTGTATTCATGGTTGATTTTTTTCTGCCCTTCACTGTAGTTTTACCCTAACAATATTATTTTATTTAATATTGGTTTCTTGTAGGCAGTATTTTATTTACTTATTTTTTAAAATCAAATTGTTTTATTTTCTTTTTTGTTTGTGTAGACCATTTATATTTAATGCAATTACTGACATGGCCAAGCTTGCATCTACCACTTACAATTGTTTTGTGTTTGAATATCATTTTTTTATTCTTTTTACTCTTTTATACATTAATTTGGATTGTTTAAGAATTTCTTAGCATTCCAATTTAATTTATACTTTATTAAAAACATTTTTAATGAAGTATAGTTGATTTACAATATTGTGCTAGTTTCAAGTGTATTGGAGAGTCATTCTTTCTAAAATATACATATTTTTTCTGCATCAGTCTCTTTCTCTCCTTCTTTTAGAGCTCTAAGAATACGCATGTCAAATTTCATATTTATATTGTCCTCCAAGTTTCTGGGTGGCCTCCCTTGTAGCTCAGTCGGTAAAGAATCTGCCTGCAATGCAAGAGACCCAGGTTTGATTCCTGGGTTGGGAAGATCCTCTGGAGAAGGAAATGTCAACCAACTCCAGTATTCTTTTCTGGAGAATCCCATGGACAGGGGAACCTGGAGGGCTATAGTCCATGGGGTCGCAAGAGTTGGACACAACATAGCAACTAAACCACCACCACCAAGTTCCTGAGACTCTACTGTCATGATTCAGTCATATTCCTTCTTTTGTTCAGATTTCAACATTTCAGTAATCTATCTCCACAGTAAGTCTTTGCTCTATTGACCTTGATTTTTTTTTTTTTTTAAGTTGAACTCATCCACCCCAAGGTCTTTCCTTACAGCTCAGTTGGTAAAGAATCTGCTTGCAATGCAGGAGACCCAGGTTCAATTCCTGGGTTGAGAAGATCCCCTGGAGAAGGAAATGGCAACCCGCTCCAATATTCTTGCCTGGAGAATCCCATGGACAGAGGAGCCTGGCAGGCTACTGTCCGTGGGGTCGCAAAGAGTCATACATGACTGAGCGACTAAACCACCACCATCCATACCAAATTTCCTTTCTTGTTTTTTTAAATTATAAAATTTCCCTTTTTAAAAATTATTTTAATTATTGTTTAAATTTGTTGTAAATATATATAGCACAAAATTTAACCATTTTTAAGTATGCACCTCTGTGGCATTAAGTATATTCACATTATTGTACAGCCATCCTTGCATTCCATTTTTCATCTTGGAAAACTGAAACTCTCTAATGCATTAAATATTAACCTCTCATTGTTCTTACCCTGAACCTCTGGCAACAGCCATTCTGCTTTCTATTCCTATCAATTTGACCATTGTAAACTACCTTGTCTGAGTAGAATCATACAGTAGTATTCTTTTTATGACTGGCTTATTTCACTAAGCATAATGTCTCAAGGTTCACCCATGTTGTAGTGTGTGTCAGAATGTCCTTTCTTTTTAAGGTTGAATAATATTTTGTTGTAGGTATATATCACATTTTATTTATCCATTCATCTGTTGATGGTTGCTTCTACCTTTTATTATTGTGAGTAATACTGTTATGAACATGGTTATATAACTATCTCTTCAAGATTATGGGCTTCCCTGGCGGCTCAGAGGTTAAAGCGTCTGCCTGCAATGCAGGAGACCTGGGTTCGATCCCTGTGTCGGAAAGATACCGTGGAGAAGGAAATGGCAACCCACTCCAGTATTCTTGCCTAGAGAATCCCATGGATGGAGGAGCTTGGTGGGCTATAGTCCATGGGGTCGCAAAGAATTGGACACGACTGAGCGACTTCAGTTCACTCACTTCACTTCAATATTATGCTTTCAGTCATTTTGGGTGTACTATAACCATAAGCATTATAAAACTGTTGGATCATATTTTTAATTTTTTAAGGAACTGCTACACCACTCTTCCTAGCAGCTGCCCTGCTTTATATTCCCACTGACAGTGCACAAGCATTCCAATTTCTCTATATCGTTACCTATACTTGTTATTTGTTTATTAATCTTTTGCTAATAGATTTCCTAATGGATGTAATTAGTGTTGTACTTTGGTCTTGATTTTCATTTCTCTGATGGTTAGCATCTTTTCAATGTGCTTATTGGCCATCTGCACATATTTGGAACTATGTCCAAGTTCTTTGCCTGTGTTTTAGTTGAATTGCAGTTTATGGTTTCTTTGATGAGATATATATCATTCACTTCACTTTGAGAGTTTTTATTCTCACTTTATGGGATGTGGTTGTCATACATGCTTAAAAGTTTTTGATAATTCCACCCTCTGGGTCATCTTGATGTTGGTGTCTATTTATTTTCTTTTGTCTTGACAGTTCTTGAGATTTTTCTGCCTCTTTGAGTTCTTGAGTTCCTGTTGTTGTTCAGTCGCTAAGTCATGTCAGACTCTTTGCAACCACATGGACCGCGTGCAGCACACCAGGTTCTTCTCTCCTTCACTATCTCTCAGAGTTTTCTCAAATTCATATCCATTGAAATTCTCTATTGCATTCAGTATATTTTAAGTATTATACTGTGGCATTCTGTATCCCACTGAAATGCTGCCAAAAATGTTGATTTGTTTTGTTTTGACAGTGTATCCACCTAGTTGTATTCAGATTGCAAATCCTACCTTGCCTCCTGAGGGCTGTGGTTTCAAAGTCAGTTTAGTTTTTGAAGCTTTTGCAGTGTTACCCAGTCATCTCACATGTGTGCCATCACATGTGAGTCTGGGAAAAGTCTGGGACCTGAGCAGTGTTCTGCATCAAAGTTCAGTTTTCAAATCTTTTGCAGTGTTTATTAGAGTCAGTATATACATGTGCAATTTTCAGAGTTTACCAGGACATTATACACAGGTTTAGAGGGGACTCTCTTTCTCCCCCTCTGTCATCTGTGTTCACTCTTGGCTCTCAGGGACTTCTGTGAATTTGTAGGTCCAAAGGGTAAAGACTTCGATTGCTGTTGCTGAGTTTTGTTATGTGTGCATGCGGGTGTTTAAGTCGCTTCAGTCATGTCCGGCTCTTTGGAACGTTATGGACTGTAGCCTGCAAAGCTCCTCTGCCCGTGGAATTCCCCAGGCAAGAATACTGGAGCGGGTTGCCGTTTCCTTCTCCAGGAGATCTTCCTGACCCAGGGATTGAACCTGCATCTCTTAAGTTTCCTGTATTGGTGGGCGTGTTCTTTACCACTAGCACCATCTGGGAAGCCCTATTGCTGAGTTTTGGATAAAGGAAAATATTCATAAGAAACATTTATATGAAATTTGTGTACATTGTAGAAATTCTAGATATATCTGTTAAGTAAATCTTATATATGGATTTTTTAGGATAATTTACTTTTAGGATAAAAAACACAACTTCCAGCTAATTGGTGAGTTCATTTTTCCAATAATGAGAATATGGAAAATGATACAACTGCCTATGTTAAAGCAAAGTCTGGTTTTGTATAAACCTTGGATTTGAGACATAGTATTGTTTTGGATGAAGTCAAAGTTCAGAAGCTTTGGGGTTGATTAAAAAAAAATTCAATAACTTTTAGTCCAGAATGACTCATAGTAACAGGCAAAATGATTTTCCCTATTGTTTAAGCTGTCCTTCTGTTTCTTCGATTTAAATATTTTATTATCCTAATGGAATTCTTTGTAGTTTCAGTAGAAATGGAGATGAAATTAGGATACTTTAGAGAGTACTGTGATTTGAGTTTGTTATATTTAAAACTGAGCAGTTTCAGATTTCTCAACATCAGGCTTTAAAATTCTTCCAGTTTTTCAATTTCCCTTTATGTATGTTTACAAATCCATTTTGTTCACTCTAATGTTAAAACTGTGCCTGTGAAAACCATTTCCACTGGTTTCCATTTACTGCCTAAAAATACAGTACATTTCCACCAAGCCGTATGAGCGTATAACTATAAAGAATTCCCAGATGTTCAAAAAACAACAAAAATTATCTCCTGTTGTCTCAGTTGGAGACCTGAAGTGTATCTTATAATTGTTTTTAAAATGTATAGAAATGTTTACAACTTAGTTATTTTATCCATAACCAAGTAGAATGAATATTATGTTATAGACTATTTTGATCTTAACTTGAACTTTCTCTTTTTGGCTGCACTGTGTCTTCATCGCTGCCCGTGGGATTTCTCTAGTTGTGGTGTTCAGGCTTTTTATTGTGGTGACTTCTGTTGCAGAGCATGGTCTCTGGAGCTCCCGGGGTTCAGTAGTTGTGGCTCTGGGACACAGGCTCAGTAGTTGAGACCCATTGCTCCGCAGCATGTGGAAACCCCTAGGACCAGGGATTGAACCCACGTCCCCTGCATTGACAGGTGATTCTTAACCACTGGGTCACCAGGGAAGTCCTTAACCTGAATTTTTTTGCTGAATAATGTAAGAGCTACTTTGAAATCCTGTTTGGAATGTATTAATTGAAAGATATGTCTTCTAAATAATTAAAATTCATTGATCTTTTTCTTTAAAGAATTCCATATAAACATCCATGGTTTCCACTTTAAAAATTAAAATTATGCAATTTAAGGACTTTGTAGTTGCTTGGGTACTTCATGGGAAAAAATAAAATTAGAACTGGGTACTATTATCTTCCTCTAATTCTGTGACTCTTTAAAACTCAGTTTCTCTTTTTCATTTAATAATTTTTCCTTGTGATTATATGCATGAAAGACTGGTGACTTCTGAGGTATAGCTGATTTTAGTTGGAAGCAAATTTTTGAATAGGGATTAGTAAATTACTGCTCATGGGCAAGATCTGAAGAGTGCTTGTTTTTAATAACTAAAGTTTTATTGAAATGCAGTTACGTTCATTCATTTGTATTTCCTATGGCAACTCGCATGTTAAGAGCAGAGTTGGTAGTTGTAACAAAGATCATTTGGCTCATAAAACAAAATACTTATGACATCCTTCCTTACAGAAAGGATTTGCTCACCCTTACTCTGTAAGATGAAGGTTTCCAATCATGACTCTTGCATTTTCTCCTACATTTGGAATTATTATATAACTCAGTTTTCTGAGTTACATTAGGATGTTGCTATCAAGCCATAACTTACTTTAACTGAAAGTTTGTTTGCAGTGTTTCACTGGTTCTATAGCTAAGAATTTAAGCTATTGCCAAGACTGTTGCTATTTTAGAAGTATATATTCACTTTGCCTGATTTTCGTATTGTTGCCATTGAAAAAAACATTTATCTCAGTAACCACCTTCTTACATCTTTTTGTTTATTATGTTGACTTTGTTAAATTGGCAGCCTAGCTTTAACTTCACTTATTAATTCAATAAATATTTAATCAAACTTTGTTATGCTCATCTTTGTAGTTTTTAGGTTACATAAAAGCAGCGTTTGTTTGTTTGTTTGCCATGTTTTTGTATAATAAGAGAGGATGTAAAATTCATAGGGTGTGATTAAGTAGAGCTATTGTAACTCATGGATTGTCTGTTACAGAGATATTCCAATGCATATATGCCCATTTTGTAAGTAGTTTTTGTAGAGAAGGTAATCTTTTGATTTACCTAAGAATATTACATGTACTTTTAACCTAAAAACCTGGCAGTATTGCTTAAGATATAACATCTGTTTATTAGTTTATTTAGAAATGTCTTATTGTTCATTATATTTAATGTTAGAGACTTACAAGGTACAATAGTAGACAAAATAGTTTAAAAAACCCACCAAAACTGATAAAATGGAAAAAATAAGACAGAACTTTTTAACTTCACTATAACTTACATTGCATTAGGAGCAGACAGATAGTACTACAGAGCATTGTGGATTTCTTTAGCTAAAAACAAAGCACATCATGGATATCATGAATTTCAATGTTAGAAGACAGTTTTCGTTTCTTAGCAAGAAAAGCATTTCTGTTGTATGTTAGGTATACTGCTGACTGCTTGATAACTATATTGATACTTGTTAAAACGTCTTTACTCACCCCAGGAACTGTTATGTTCCTCTGAAGTGTTCCTTAAATGAGTTGGGTTTGAGACTGACAGGTTAAATATACTTTATCCATCACCTGCATACCTTTTCTAGATCTTCTATGAAGGTGATACATGATAAATATGAGTGCCACAGGTCAAAACATGTATAACTGCACATATGTAATTCAGAAAAGGAAAGCTACTAAGGGGTCTTCATTTGTCTACATTATCAGAATGTGGGTTTCTTCACCACCTAAATGTTAGCAAACTGCTATTTTAAAAACCTGACATAGAAATGTCACGTATCCAAACACCATCTATCCAAACACCATCTTTTCAATGATCGTGTTCTTGGGTGAGGAGGCTGTCATTGCAAGAAGAATTACCGTTTCAGACTCCATGTGTTGGAAGGCATTCCTGTCCTCTGCTCTTTACCCTTTCTTGTCCCTAGGCACGCAGTCCTCGTATCACATGCCACACTGCTTGGTCCTCAGTTTCCACACTCCGAGGATGGAGCCGACCTCTGCAACTGCCTGGTAACCACCCTTTCCACCCTAACTGCAGCCCCAGTTACAGAACAATGGACCATCAGGCTTCTCAGTGTCCCCTCTGGCCACTCCTCCTCGTATGATTACAGAGAAGTTCCCCAGTGTCTCTACTTTCTGATTTATGATGGGAGGGGAGTTGGCAAGCAATCCTTTCTAATGTGGGCTTCCGTCATGGGTCAGACGTTAAAGAATCTGCCTGCAATGCAGGAGAAGTGGGTTCAGTCCCTGAGTCAGGAAGATCGCCTGGAGAAGGGAATGGCAACCCACTCCAGTACTCTTGCCTGGCAAATTCCATTTTTACCCAAATAAGAGTGTGTAGAAGAGCAAACTTCCTCTGCCAGTTTGAGGAGGGAGGTGAAGAAAGGTACTCAAAGGGTGTTTGCAGTAGGAGAGGAGGGAAACTGCAGTACTATTTGTAGCACACCAATACAGCTCAGTCGTGTCCGACTCTTTGCGACCCCATGGACTGTAGCCTACCAGGCTCCTCCGTCCATGGGATTCTCCAGGCAAGGATACTGGAGTGGGTTGCCATTTCCTTCTCCAGGGATCTTCCCGACCCAGGGATCGAACCTGGGTCTCCCGCATTGCAGGCAGACACTTTACCGTCTGAGTTCACCTTTATTGTCTAAGTAGACTACATGAAAGTATTTTTATCAGGATTATCAACAGGGTTGGTGCCAGGAGGATGCCACAGAACAAGTGGACCTGTTAAGAAATTGTGTGTGTGGTGTGTGTTAGTTATACAGTCATGTCCAACTCTTTGTGACCCCATGGACTATAGCCACCAGGCTCCTCTGTCCATGGAATTCTCCAAGGCAGAATACTGGCCTGGGTTGCCATTTCCTACTCCAGGAGATCTTCCCAACCCAGAAATCAAACCTGGGTCTCCTGCACAGAAGACAGATTCTTTACCGTCTGAGCCACCAGGGAAGCCCAAAGTTAAGAATGTGTACCATGCCTTAAATGTCTTTGGCAAGGGAAAAAAATCATACAGGACTACTAACAGAAAGCACCATTTCTAAGAGAAAGTTCTCCTTTGTTGGGGAGTGGGGTGGGTAAAGTTTTGAGGTTAAATCAAAATTAAGCAAATTCTGCAAAACGGACAAGTATATAAAAATACTCAAAACATTTCATTGTTTAAATTTTAATATAAATTAGATTTTAGTTATAATGGGCTTGGCAGTCAGTGCTGAATTACATAAAAGGTAGGAGTAACATTTTCAATGTTTGGTGATGTTGTACAGGTGCCTCTTGATACTCAATAGGGAGAGATTTAAAGATGATGTCCTTTCAGCTAAAAATATATTCTAAAATAAAAAATTGTTACTAAAGTAAAAATTTACTAATGTTCCAGTATTTCTCCTCTGCCTGCCAGTTTCTAATCATTTGCTAATAAGTTATGTACAGTCTTGTTTGCTTTCTGCCCCTGCAAAGGAAATGGGAGAATGCAGGCAGATAGCACTCTTTAAGCAGGAAGACAAAGAATCAGTTCCATAAGTTAACAGAAGTAATCACAACCACAAATGTTGTTGTTTAGTCAGTAATTTGTGTCTGACTCTTTTGCGACACCATGTACTGTAACCCTTCAGGCTCCTGTGTCCATGGGGTTTCCCAGGAAAGAAGACTGGAACGGGTTGCTGTTTCCTTCTTTAGGGTATCTTCCCAACCCAGGGATTGAACCCAAGTCTCCTGCACTGCAGGTGGGTACCACTGAGCCACCAGAGAAGCCAAAAATGAATTAACTGACTACCTAAAAGAAATAAATTTTAAATAACAGGATTAAAAAAAGTAATCACACCCTACATTATAGGATACCCATGATATATACTTTCATATTTTATTTGGTTCTAATAGCATATTTTAATTGAGGGTGTGAAAATTCTCTTTAATATATGGACTAATTAGACATGTTAGCTGCTGGTCACAGAAATTCAAAGCTTCCTAAAAGAAGTATATTATTATCTCTACTGGGAAAGTCATAATTACTTGCTTCTAATTTATTATTAACATTTGTCTTTGTCTTTATTTTCCCTCAGTACAGCCCTACTCATTTTTCTGAATCTAAGGAGAATTCTTTTCCTTTATCTAAGCAGGCAAAAAGACTACTGTTGCAAATAAACTTGTTTGAGCCAGTCGTTCAGAAGAAGCATGTGAATTTTATGGTTTACTTTCCTTTTTTTAAAGACCATGTTTCTTCTTTTTTAAAAAAACTATGTATTGCGTCAGGTATCAGTCGCATCACGTGTGGCACCAGGACTCTCTAATTGTGGCATGCTGGCTTGGTAGCTGCCGCCCGCAGGCGCGCTAGTTGTGAAACTTGGGCTCGAGAGTGTGAGGGCTCCGTCTCTGCGGCATGAGGTCTTGGTTGCCCAGTGGCCTGTGAGATCTTAGTTTTCTGACCAGGAATGGAACCCACATCCCCTGAATTACAAGGCAGACTCTTAACCACCAGCCCACCAGGGGATTCCCTATGTTTTCCTTTCCCGATGCCATCCTTGAGAAAGATGTTAGTGAAACGGTGATGCATTTGGGGGCAGAAAAATCTCTGGCTCAGGACCTAGTTATTCTTCGGCAACTGAGTCACACTGTCAGTTAGCTGGACACTAAATATCATTAAGTTCATTTTTCTTTCTTGAATTTTGAAGCCTTAGTATGTCATCCTTAGGCTACCTATGTTCTTGTTATCTGAGTAACACTGATCTCTTGCAAATGTTTAATATATTATAAAATAATAAAGTGAAGTAATCCTTTACCGCTTTATGAGAAATCATCCACTTAGGTATAATTCACTTTCCTGACTCTGAGTTTTAGATTATGAATCACTTTAGTTTTAGTTGTGTCCGACTCTTTGTGACCCTGTATACTGCAGCATGCCAAGCTTCCCTGTCCATCACCAAATGCCAGAGCTTACTTCAACTCATGTCCATCGAGTTAGTGATGCCATCCAACCATCTCATGCTATGTCGTCCCCTTCTCCTCCTGCCTTCAATCTCTCCTAGCATCAGGATGTTTTCCAGTGATTCAATTCTTCGCATCAGGTGGCCAAAATACTGGAGCTTCCGCTTCAGTATCATTCCTTACAATGAATATTCAGGACTGATTTTTTTAGGATGGACTGGTTGGATCTCCTTGCATTCCAAAGGACTCTCAAGAGTCTTCTCCAACACCATCATTCAAAAGTATCAATTCTTTGGCACTCAGCTTTCTTTATAGTCCAACTCTCCCATCCATACATGACTACTGGAAAAACCATAGCTTTGACTACATGGACCTTTGTCGGCAAAGTAATGTTTCTGCTTTTTAATATGCTGTTCATAGCTTTTCTTCTAAGGAGTAAGTGTCTTTTAATTTCATGGCTGTAGTCACAGTCTGCAGTGATTTTGGAGCCCAGAAAATAAAGTCTGTCACTGTTTCCATTGTTTCCCCATCTATTTTCCATGAAGTTGTGGGACCAGATACCATGATCTTAGTTTTTTAAATGTTGATTTTTTAACCAGATTTTTCACTCTCCTCTGTCACTTTCATCAAGAGGCTCTTTAGCTCGTCATCACTTTCTGCCATAAGGGTGATGTCATCTGCATATCTGAGGTTATTGATATTTCTCGCGGCAATCTTGATTCCAGCTTGTGCTTCATCCAGCCCAGCATTTCTCATGATGTACTCTGCATATAAGCTGAATAAACAGGGTCACTATACACAGCCTTGATGTACTCCTTTCCCAATTTGGAACCAGTCTGTTGTTCTACGTCTGGTTCTAACTGTTGTTTCTGAAGCAACAGAATGAAGGAGGCAGGTAAGGTGGTCTGGTATTCCCATCTCTTAAAATTTTTCAACAGTTTGTTGTGATCTACACAGTTAAAGGCTTTTGTGTAATCAATAAAGCAGAAGTAGATGTTTTTCTGGAACTCTTTTGCTTTTTTGATGAGCCAGTGGATGCTGGCAATTGGATCTCTGGTTAATCTGCCTTTTCTAAAATCAGCTTGAACATCTGGAATTACTCGGTTCATGTAGTGTTGAAGCCTGGCTTGTAGAATTTTGAGCACTACCTTACTAGCGTGTGAGATGAGTGCAATCATGTGGTAGTGTGAACATTCTTTGGCATTGGAATGAAAACTGACCTTTTCCAGTCCTGTGGCCACTGCTGAGTTTTCCAGATTTGCTGGTATATTGAGTGCAGCACTTTCACAGCATCATCTTTCAGGATTTGAAATAGCTCAACTGGAATTCCATCAGTTCCACTAGCTTTGTTCGTAGTGATGCTTCCTAAAGCCGGTTTGACTTCGCATTCTGGGATGTCTGGCTCTAGATGGGTGATCACACCATTGTGATTATCTAGGTCATGAAGATCTTTTTGTACAGTTCTTCTGTGTATTCTTTCCACCTCTTCTTAAAATCCTCTGCTTCTGTTAGGTACAGGCCATTCCTGTCTTTTTTTGTGCCCATCTTTGCATGAAATGTTCCCTTTGTATCTCTAATTTTCTTGAGGAGATCTCTAGTCTTTCCCATTCTATTGTTTCCCTCTATTTCTTTGCATCGATCTCTGAGGAAGGCTTTCTTACCTCTTCTTGCTACTCTTTGGAACTCTGCATTCAAATGGGTATATCTTTCCTTTTCTCCTTTGCCTTTTGCTTCTCTTCTTTTCTCAGCTATTTGTAAGGCCTCCTCAGACAACCATTTTGCCTTTTTGCATTTGTTTTTCTTGAGGATGGTCTTGACCCCTGTCTCCTGTACAATGTCATGAACATCCATCCATAGTTCTTCAGGCACTCTGCCTAACAGATCTAATCCTTTGAATCTATTTGTCACTTCTACTGTATAATCGTAAGGGTTTTGATTTAGGTTATACCTGAATGGTCTAGTGGTTTTCTCTACTTTATTCAATTTCATTCTGAGTTTGGCAATAAGGAGTTCATGATCTGATCCACAGTCAGCTCCTAGTCTTGTTTTTGCTGACTTTATAGAGCTTCTCCATCTTTGGCTGCAAAGAATATAATCAATCTGATTTAAGTATTGACTATCTGGTGATGTCCATGTGTAGAGTCTTCTTTTGTGTTGTTGGCAGAGGGTATTTGCTATGACCATTGCATTCTCTTGTCAGAACTCTGTTAGCCTTTGCCCTGCTTCATTTTAACTCCAAAGCCAAATTTGCCTGTTACTCCAGGTATCTCTTGACTTCCTACTTTTGCATTCCAGTCCCCTCTGATGAAAGGACATCTTTTTTGGGTGTTCATTCTAGAAAGTCTTGTAGGTCTTCATAGAACCGTTCAATTTCAGCTTCTTCAGCGTTACTGGTTGGGGCATATATTTGGATTACTGTGATATTGAATGGTTTACCTTGGAAACGAACAGAGATCATTCTGTCGTTTTGAGATTGCACCCAAGTATATCATTTCAGATTCTTTTGTTGACCATGAGGGCTACTCCATTTCATCTAAGGATTTCTTGCCCGCAGTAGTAGATATGATGATCATCTGAATTAAATTCACCCATTCCAGTCCATTTTAGTTCACTGATTCCTAAAATGCCAGTGTTTATTCTTGCCATCTCCTCCTTGACCACTTCTAATTTGCCTTGACTTATGGACCTAACATTCCAGGTTCCTATGCATTATTGTTCTTCACAGCATTGGACTTTTACTTCCATCACCAGTCACATCCACAACTGGGTGTTGTTTTTGCTTTAGTTCTCACTCTTCATTCTTTCTGGAGTTATTTCTCCACTGATCTCCAGTAGCATATTGGGGCATCTACCAACCTGGGGAGTTCATCTTTTAGTATCCTATCTTCTTGACTTTTTATACTGTTCATGGGATTCTCAAGGGAAGAATACTGAAGTGGTTTGCCATTCCCTTCTCCAGTGGATCACGTTTTGTCAGAACTCTCCATCATGACCCACCCGTCTTGGGTGTCCCCACAGGGCATGGCTCATAGTTTCATTGAGTTAGACAAGGCTGTGGTCCACGTGATCAGTTTGATTAATTTTCTGTGATTGTTGCTTTCATTCTGTCTGCTCTCTGAGGGATACGGATAAGAGGCTTATGGAAGCTTTCTGATGGGAGATACTGACTGGGGGGGAAACTGGGTCCTGTTCTAATGCTCAGGGCCTTGCTCAGTAAATCTTTAATCCAATTGTGTGTTGATGGCCGGGGCTCTGTTCCCTCCCTGTTGTTTGGCCTGAGACCAAACTGTGGTGGGGGTGATGAAGACAGTGGCAACCTCCTTCAAAAGGTCCAGTACATACACTGCCGCTCTCAGTGCCCCTGACCCTGCAGCAGGCCCCGCTGGCCCACGCCTTCACTGCAGACTCCTGGACACTCACAGGCAAGTCTGGGTCAGTCTCTTGTGGGGTCTCTGCCCCTTTCTCCTGGGTCCTGGTGTGCACCAGATTTTGTCTGTGCCCTCCAAGAGTCTGTTCCCCCAGTCCTGTGTAAGTTGTGTAATCAAATCCCATTGGCCTCCAAAGTTAAATTCCCTGGGGATTCTCAGTCCCTTTTGCAGATACCCAGGTTGAGAAATCTGTTGTGGGTCTTAGAACTTTCTTAATAGTGTGAGAATTTCTTTGGTATAATTGTTCTGCAGTTTGTGGGTCGTCTGCTTGGCAGCTCTATGGTGGGGTTAATGGCGACTCCAAGAGGGCTTATGCCCCAGGCTGTGTGACCAGGTAGCTGCACCCAGAGCCCCTGCCCCTGCATCAGGCCACTGCTGACCCGTACCTCCGAGGAGACTCAAACACAGGTCTGGCTCAGCCTCTGTGGGGTCTCTGGGTCCTGGTGTGTGCAAGATTTTGTTGGAGTCTGCCTAGGGTCTCTGGCGGGTATATGGTTTGATTCTAAATGTGATTTCGCCCCTCCCACTGTCTTGCTGGGGCTTCTCCTTTGCCTTTGAACATGGGGTATCTCTTTTTGGTGGACTCAACATTCTCCTGTTGATGGTTGTTCAGCAGTGAGTTGTAATTTTGGAGTTCTCACAGGAGAAGATGAGCACACGTCATTCTACTCTGCCATCTTGCTACAAGTGTATTAAGATTATGATTGACAATGTTAAATTATGAAATTATTAGACAAAATGTGTTAGACAAGTGTGCAGCCAAAGATTGTTTTATCTTTCAAAAAAACTTTTATTTCTTCATGTATGAATGGATTCAATATTTTTCCCTTGCGAGTTCCCATCCTTTTTTTTCTTTTTTGTTCACATAATACGTATACCTTTTAATGTGCTCCAGTAATATTTTTATCCATTTGAATGACATCTTGCCTTTTATAAATTAGGAAAGATGTAACCCAGGTATTAGAGTGGAAATAAGCTATATTTTCATGGTCTTTTCTTATTTGTGTGAGGCAGGCACGATGATATAATTCTGCCCTCTGAGGAGTACAGAAAGTCATGTTTCTGGGATTTGGGTTTCAGTTTCTTTAATCCTGCATTCCATGTATGTTGGCACTGACTGCAAGTGCTTAGCTGTGCGGGGTTGTAATTTTACTTGAGAAGCCCCCTCAGGGACCATTGCTCCACCAGGTACTGCCAGCCAAATCTAATTGTCACTGTTTGAGCAGTCGTCACTACCTGTTTCCTGAGAAACTTGACTTTCTTTAGCAGTTGTGTAAATAAAGCCACGTAGTATACTTTTTTTTTTTTTTTCCCCTTTAGGGTGTACTGGTTAGCATTAACCTTCAGTCTGAAAAAATTGAACAGGAGATTTTATTTGTACAGCCTTCGAGGGTTTGTTTTTAATTTTAGGTAAACACCCTACTTTTTCTTACTAAATGGAATAAGACCTCTCTTGTTTTAATAACAAGTTTCTTCTTGCTTCAGTGAGAATGTCATTGTCGGATCTCATTCAGTACTACATCAATGATTTGTGTGTGTGTTCCTTCATTCTTAATAACTTGTATTGGTCTGGATTCTGATGCGGATTTTTAAAAATATTTATTTATGGCTGTGCTGGGTCTTTGTTGCTGCCTGGACTTTTCTCTAGTTGCAGAGAGCAGGAGCTAGTCTTCTTTGCAGTGCGTGGGTTTCTCATTGTGGCATCTTCTCTTGTTGGGGAGCACGGGCTCTAGGGTGCAGGCATGTCGGTAGTCGCAGCATATGGGCTCAGTAATTGTGGCCTCCGGGCTCTAGAGCACAGACCAGTTGTGTTTGTGGTGCACAGACTTAATTACTTTGCATCCTGTGGGATCCTCCCAGACCAGGAATCGAACCCACGTCCCCTCCATTGGCAGGAGGATTCTTTTCACTGAGCCCTGGAAAGCCCTGGATTCTTAATGCAGGTTTAATGGGACAAACCACTGATGCTAAGCATGAAAATAACAATACCTATTAATATTTATGTTTTCCATTGTAGAAGTCTATTCCATGGTAGTACCTATTAGTAATAGTTCAGGTACATGTGTGCATGCTAGGTTGCTTCATTTATGTCCACTCTTTGTGACCCCACTGGACTGCAGCCCACCAGGCTTACCACCGTCCATGGGATTCTCCAGTCCGGAATAGTGGGGTGAGTTGCCGTGCCCTCCTCCAGGGGATCTTCCCAACCCAGAGACTGAACCTGCATCTCTTATGTCTCCTTCATTGGCAGGTAGGTTCTTTACCACTAGTGCCACCTGGGAAGCTCCAAGAGTTCAAGTACAAAGAAGGATTTCCAGATTGACCTTTTCATATTCCATCATGAGATGCTTTCTCTTTGTACACTTAATTTTAAACAGTTTCATATTAATGGGTTAAGAAAATATTATCTAAGTAAATCCAGTTGTAAGAACTATTTACTGGTGTCCAGATAAGCAGCTAGGTTTGAAATTATGGTGAATCTTCTGCTTAGCCAGTTCATACAAAGGAGATATGGACCCATATTTTTTGTTTTGCTTGACCTTGTTGATTTCTTTATGTAAATAGCATATTTTTGGTGTGTCTTCATTTCACATTTTTGTGTGGTGATTAGTCAAATGCTAAGAGCACATCAAGGAATAAGAAAAGTTACTTACAGGATCTAAACTACAAACAAATCAAATATAATAAGAGGAAAGAGGAAAGGAAACAACTACTGAGTAAGTAACATTTGCTTATTTATATAGTGTACTGGATATGTAGTTTGAATTACACAATGCAATCTGTGCTTTCTATCAGAGTGCATGCATGCGCGCTAAGTCACTTCGGTTATATCTGACTCTGTGTGACCCTGTGGACTGCAGCCCGCCAGGCTCCTCTGTCCCTGGGATTCTCCAGGCAAGAATACCGGAGTGGGTTGCCATGCCCTTCTCTAGAGGATCTTTCTGACCTGGAGATCGAACCTGCATCTCTTATGTCTCCTGCATTGGCAGGCGGGTTCTTTACCTGTGGTGCCCCTGAGAAGCCTTTTCTTTTTTTTTTTTTTTAATTGGAAAATATTTTATTTTTTTTTTGTTTTTAATATTTTTAAATTTTATTTTGTTTTTAAACTTTACAAAATTGTATTAGTTTTGCCAAATATCAAAATGAATCCGCCACAGGTATACATGTGTTCCCCATCCTGAACCCTCCTCCCTCCTCCCTCCCCGTACCATCCCTCTGGGCCGTCCCAGTGCACCAGCCCCAAGCATCCAGTATCGTGCATCGAACCTGGACTGGCAACTCGTTTCATACATGATATTATACATGTTTCAATGCCATTCTCCCAAATCTTCCCACCCTCTCCCTCTCCCACAGAGTCCATAAAACTGTTCTATACATCAGTGTCTCTTTTGCTGTCTCGTACACAGGGTTATTGTTGCCATCATTCTAAATTCCATATATATGCGTTAGTATACTGTATTGGTGTTTTTCTTTCTGGCTTACTTCACTCTGTATAATAGGCTCCAGTTTCATCCACCTCATTAGAACTGATTCAAATGTAGTCTTTTTAATGGCTGAGTAATACTCCATTGTGTATATGTACCACATCTTTTTAATCCATTTATCTGCTGGTGGACATCTAGGTTGCTTCCATGTCCTGGCTATTATAAACAGTGCTGCGATGAACACTGGGGTACATGTGTCTCTTTCAATTCTGGTTTCCTCAGTGTGTATGCCCAGCAGTGGGATTGCTGGGTCGTATGGCAATTCTATTTCCAGTTTTTTAAGGAATCTCCACACTGTTCTCCATAGTGGCTGTACTAGTTTGCATCCCCACCAGAAGTGTGAGAGGATTCCCTTTTCTCCACACCCTCTCCAGCATTTATTGCTTGTAGACTTATGGATCGCAGCCATTCTGACTGGTGTGAAATGGTACCTAATAGTGGTCTTGATTTGCATTTCTCTGATAATGAGTGATGTTGAGTATCTTTTCATGTGTTTGTTAGCCATCTGTATGTCATCTTTGGAGAAATGTCTATTTAGTTCTTTGGCCCATTTTTTGATTGGGTCATTTATTTTTCTGGAGTTGAGCTGTAGGAGTTGCTTGTATATTTTTGAGATTAGTTGTTTGTCAGTTGCTTCATTTGCTATTATTATCTCCCATTCTGAAGGCTACCTTTTCACCTTGCTAATAGTTTCCTTTGATGTGCAGAAGCTTTTAAATTTAATTATATCCCATTTGTTTATTTTTGCTTTTATTTCCAATATTCTGGGAGGCGGGTCATAGAGGATCCTGCTGTGATGTATGTCGGAGAGTGTTTTGCCTATGTTCTCCTCTAGGAGTTTTATAGTTTCTGGTCTTACGTTTAGATCTTTAATCCATTTTGAGTTTATTTTTGTGTATGGTGTTAGAAAGTGTTCTAGTTTCATTCTTTTACAAGTGGTTGACCAGATTTCCCAGCACTTGTTAAAGAGATTGTCTTTAATCCATTGTATATTCTTGCCTCCTTTGTCAAAGATAAGGTGTCCATAGGTGCATGGATTTATCTCTGGGCTTTCTATTTTGTTCCATTGATCTATATTTCTCTTTATGCCAGTACCATACTGTCTTGATAACTGTGGCTTTGTAGTAGAGCCTGAAGTCAGGCACGTTGATTCCTCCAGTTCCATTCTTCTTTCTCAAGATAGCTTTGGCTATTCAAGGTTTTTTATATTTCCATACAAATTGTGAAATTATTTGTTCTAGCTCTGTGAAGAATACCGTTGGTAGCTTGATAGGGATTGCACTGAATCTATAAATTGCTTTGGGTAGTATACTCATTTTCACTATATTGATTCTTCCAATCCATGAACGTGGTATATTTCTCCATCTATTAGTGTCCTCTTTGATTGAGAAGCCTTTTCTATCAGAGTACAGTTAACCAAAAAAGATAGTCATTGAACAAAACAAAATGATAAGCAAGTAAGTAAAGCTTCTATAAGAATGTGATGTTTAAGAATAGATATGCACTAGATAAAGAGATGGGGAAGAAATATTTAAGCAGAAGAAAGAGCCTTGACGCAGGATATGCACAGGATATTCAAAAGAAACAAAGAAATCAGTGAGATATAAGTGTTCTCATCCTTGACTTTATATAGAGGAGTCAGTGGCTCAGAGATTAACTTGCTTGCCTATGTAAGACAGCTAGTAAGTAGAAACCTGGAATATCCACTAGCCCATTCCTTTTCCAACATGTACCACATGACCTCAGTGATGGAAACACCTTGATAAGCAATTCATATACCTGCATGCTTAGTCGCATTCAAGTCTTTGTGATCCCATGGACTGTAGCCACCAGCCTCCTCTGTCCATGGAACTTTCCAGGCAACAATATCGGAGTGGGTTGCCATTTTCTCCTGCAGTGGATCTTCTCAACCCAGGGATCAAACCTGAATCTCCCACATTGCAGGCAGATTCTTTACCATCCAAGTCACCAGGGAAGCCCTTGATAAGCAATGGACTTGGCCATTTGGACCCCATGCCTTTATTCCAGACTGGATAACCCTTCTTAGGAAACCTGGGACAGAAAATGTTTTAATCTCTTAGAAAATTTGAGTTTTGATCACTTACTGTATAGACAGTATCTGTTAGGAAATGCCCCCCCACCCCCCCCTGCAAAAAAAAAAAAAATATATATATATATATATATATAACATCCCCTGTGCTTTCAGAGTTTATAAATCAGATGAAAAAATTTAATTTTGCCAACACAATCAGCTAGGAAGCAGTATATAAATAAATGCCGTTTTGTGTTATGTCGTACACATTTTCTATAAACATGGAGAGGTTGGTGATGAAAGTAGGTTGGAAAAGATGGAGAAAGCTTTCTTTGAAGAGATAACAAACCATTTGAGGACTGTACTTTTATGTTAAAAATAGGCAAATAGAAGGGTATTGGGAAAGGTGAAGAGGTGGAAAAGAGCATAACACCTTCAGCAAAGGGGTGTGTGCTCCTATCAAAGAACAGTGGAGACCTAGTAAGGCCATGCTGTGACTCCTGAAAAGTAGTTCAAAGAATTTAAACTTGGCACAGTAGTTAGAAACACTGGAGGCTCTTGAGAAGGCCTTGTATTTTTAACCATTTGATAACTCACAGAAGTTGTAGATTCTCCTTTATCTGTGGTTTGTTAAAAATGGCTTAGGCTATAACAACGATCAGAGACATTCATGCAACTGTCTACTCTGGTGTTATTAAAAAGAACCATTTAAATAGAGCAATGTTTATCAGTTACATCTTTCTTCTTAGATTGTACTTGTGTAGTTAACAAAGCCTGTTGAATAGAAACACAGGTTTAATTTTGTATACAAACAAAGATATTATAACATTTAAGAGGTGATGAATGAAGGTGAGCCATAAAGTGTTCATATTCAGACAGAATGTAATCAGGGGAATGGTGTACTTTCTTTCAATTAAAGAAAATGTAATGTGGGATTTCGGCACTTTTTAAATGAAGGAAATGAGTGAGGATGAAGTAGTTAGAACCTCGTGGCATTGTTCATCCTGAAGATTATACAATGTAAAGATAGGCAAATCTGATCCCTCAGTCTGTAGGATACTCTTCCAGCACACCTGGCAGGACCTCTCTAGAAGTTTACCTGAGCCAGTTTACCAACATGAGCTATGCATTCTTTTCATGTTTGGGCACTAGTGATTTTTACAGCAGTCTAACTGGAGTGGCTGGGAGAGGAAGGATAGAGAGAGAGAGAGAGAAGAAAGCAACTATGGCATCTTCAAAAACTTCTTCTAAGTGTCTTCTAAGGAAAAAATGTTATTTTAAATTGTATATTTACACGTGGGTTCCATCTGGCAAAATGAACATAGGAAGTTAGTTAATTGATCATTTCTTCCCATGTGTGATGGTTCCATACATTGAGTTACTGCTTATAGCATAGTCTTGTGTTGCTCTGCTATGGCAGGAATACGTTTATGGCATTGATCTAATTCCTAGAACTGACGAAGGCTGAACATATTTCAGAAATGTGGTTCTTTTTCCCAGATGTCAAAAACCAAGTCTCTAGGTTTAGTTCACAAGACAAATTAAAATATGTTATGTTCCTAGTGCTATTGCTAGTCCATTTTTTAAAAATTTACACAGATCATTTAATCTCTCAGTCTTTTTCCTTTTTCATATGTACTATGCATAAAATTTACCAGTTTTATTAATTAAAAATATCCAGAATGTTTGGGTTTTTCTTGGAGAATGTGAGAGAAGATGAATAGAGAAAAGTTATGTATCTTTATTTTAGACAAGAAAGGAAATGGTAAGAAAACAGAATTATCCAAGTATTTGTAAAGAAAGTATTATTGTTTCTAGAGTCTGGTTATTGTTAGGTTTTCTTTGTGTTCTGATTTTTTTTAATAAAGAAAACTCCAGCTCTGTTATAGAAAATTATTTTTAATAAGGACAACTTTGAAATGCATCATAAATTTCTCAGTCACTAAAATATCATTTAGATTTAATGGTCTCTGTAAAAGTAAATGTGTATACAAAAGTTTTAAAAATCATTTTCAAGAAAAAGGTCTAAAGTATAACAGTTGTTGTTATAACGCTATTAGACCCAAATTAAAGAAAATGTCCCATCACTGGGACAGCTGGTCAGTGGGATGATCACCTACTGGGATAATAAATTGGATTTAGACACCTACTTTGTAATTTACTGAGGGCAAGAGTAATTAAGAGGAGGTTTTAAACCTGATGGGCGTTCCCTGGTGGCCCCCAGAGCGTAAAGAAACTGCCTGCAATGCAGGAGATGTGGGTTGATTCCCTGGGTCAAGAATATTCACTGGAGTAGGAAATGGCAACCCACTACAGTATTCTTGGAGAATTCCATGGGCAGAGGAGCCTGGAAGGCTACTGTCCATGGGGTCACAAAGAGTTGGACTCTACTGAGTAACTCAAATCTTGGCTTCAATTCTATAGTGACTGACTTAATCTCTCCTTGTATTTAATTACCTCATTTTAGAAAAAAGGGTTTAATCACAGGAATGCTCTAATGATTATATGAGATAGTTCAGTTCAGTCCCTCAGTCGTTTCCGACTCTTTGCAACCCCATGAATTGCAGCACGCTAGGCCTCCCTGTCTATCACCAACTCCTGGAGTTCACTCAGATTCACATCCATCGAGTCAGTGATGCCATCCAGCAATCTCATCCTCTGTCATACCCTTCTCCTCCTGCCCCTAATCCCTCCCAGCATCAGAGTCTTTTCCAATGAGTCAACTCTTCGCATGAGGTGGCCAAAGTATTGGAGTTTCAGCTTTGGTCCTTTCAAAGAACACCCAGGACTGATCTCCTTTAGAATGGACTGGTTGATAACATATATACAAATATATTAACTGAGGTACCATAAATTAAACATCTTAACTATTAGGTCTGTGGCTTTGGGTAAGTCAACCTCTTTGAATATAAATGTCTTCGTTTATAAAATACAGCCTCACAGGACTGCATTCATCAAAACACTGCATGAGATTGTATTACAAAAGCATTTTGGAAGTTGTCAAGGGGGAGAAACCAAAGATAATGCCCATGTTTCTAACTGGACAACTGTTTCATGATGGAGTCTTTCACTGCAGTCCTGACATGAGGTGGGCATCAGGTTCAAGGGAACCTGTGATGAGTTCCATTCTGGGTATAATGAATTCAAGACTGAAGGAACTGTAGAGCATCAGAGCTCAGTGGAAGTTATGCACAGGGCACAAATTATCACTGGTCTCATTTAACATAAAGTGACAACAATTTCTGCCTTTATTACATGCATACCTATTATTGGTAAAATATTATTTTTTTGCCAGCTACCATGACCCACTCCAGTGTTCTTGCCTGAAGAATCCCAGGGACGGGGAGCCTGGTGGGGTCATGGGGTCGCACAGAATCAGACATGACTGAAGTGACTTAGCAGCAGCAGCAGCTACCATGAATAAGTCACTTTTTCATATATCTGTGGTACCTAAAATGTACATCTTTTTGAAAACTTTCTTATAGAGTTGGAGCAAATACATATCTCACCTTGTGAATGGCCTTTGATCTGGGTATTGCTATGTCTGATTGGTTAGTATGTGGTCTGAATGGTTCAAACGTCTCTGAGTGAATCACATTCTTAAATGAAGATTACATGTATTTTACATTTTCATGTAAAGTATTTTCTGTAAATAATTGTGCAGAGGTATAGCATCATGAATTTTTCCCAAGGCACAATCTTTCACTTGAAAAGTTGGAATTATGTCTATATTTAAGTTTTGTGTTTCATTTAAGCCATACTTGTATAAATGAAGTAGGGACATACTTTTCTCCAACTTGTTCACCTTCATCTTGGTCTTATTTGGCCAGGGGATGATTAGTTGGTTTCAGTTGAAGTTCCCTGTTGACCAAAATGTTTACATGTGCAGGCCTAGCCAGTCATATGATTGTCAATACTGAAACATCAGCTACACAAAGGTAGAAAAACCCAGTGGTCGTACATGAGTATATCAAGTCCAGGAGGCAGTGTGGGTAAGGCTTATTGTATAGGCTTGAGTCTGGTGGTATGCAGTAGTGTTGGCAGCATCCGAAGGAAACCTGAACGACAAATTATCTGGTCCAAATCTTGGCTCTGCTACCAAACAGCACTGCGGCCATGGACAGTTAGATTAAATCTCTCTGAACTTAACTTTCCACATCTTTTGAAACTGCAATAAAAATAGTGTTTTCCTCATGCAATTGTGATGATAAAACACACGTTAAAAAATGGTAAAATGTAAGAGTAACAGGAATACTATTATCATTATTACTCTTAGGATTTGGATGTAAGTGTTATCAATAAGTAGGACATTGAAACCATAGATTTAATAGGATGTCAGAAAGCCTAGATTAGAGTCCCAGGGAAGTTGACATTTAAGAGGTAGGCAAAGGAATGTGGACTTGCTGAGAAGTAACCATGCTGCAAGTATGCTATTTTAGACACTAAGATAAAAGGACATTCGAAGGAAGGAAGAATTGGTTCACATTACCAGACACAAAGGAAAAAGCAGGTTGCTAGGTTTCACACCTCCAAGTGCCACCATGAGGTTGTGACTGTGTAAGTAGAACCCCTATCCCATGTTCATGTATTACAGAGTGAGTGGTGTACATGGAGTTGGTTAATGCAGGGAATTCTCAGACTCTCAGTGTCAAGTAAGGTAAGGACCTTAAAGCATTTGTTTTAAAATGTAGGAACATGGTAACCATGACAAGGGCTGTGACGGTGTTAGTCTAGGAGGAAATCAGATGGCAGTAAGATGAAGTCTAATGATGCTGCTGCTAAGTCACTTCAGTTGTGTCTGACTCTGTGCGACCGCATAGATGGCAGCCCACCAGGCTCCCCCGTCCCTGGGATTCTCCAGGCAAGAACACTGGAGTGGGTTGCCATTTCCTTCTCCAATGCATGAAAATGAAAAGTGAAAGCGAAGTCGCTCAGTCGTGTCTGACTCCTAGCGACCTCATGGACTGCAGCCTACCAGGCTCCTCCGTCCATGGGATTTTCCAGGCAAGAGTGGGGTGCCATTGCCTTCTCTGAAGTCTAATGAGAACGTGGCAATTTGAAGACAGTGATGATACCTGTGAAGAGGGCAGGCAGGACGTGCAGGCCCTGAAGGAGACTGGCCACGTAGAGGTTTCTTGTTTTATGATGGGGAACCATACTGATGTTGAGAAGAAGGTGGTGATATAAAAGAGAGAGGGGCTTCTGCACAGCATCAGTACATCCAGAGTCATGGGATATACAGGGCATGGTTGTTGTTCAGTCGCTCAGTCACATCTGACTCTTTGTGACCCCATGGACTATAGAACACCAGGCTCCCCTGTCCTTCACCATCTCCTGGAGTTTACTCAAACTCATGACCATTGAGTTTGTGATGCCATCTACCCATCTCATCCTTTGTCATCCCCTTCTTCTGCCTTCAGTCTTTCCCAGCATCAGGGTCTTTTCCAGTGAGTAAGCTTTACACAACATGTAGCCAAAGTATTGGAAAATATATATATATATATATATATACACACACTTATATATATTCATATAAGTATATGAATTCATATAAGTATATATTTTATATATATATATATATATATATATATATATATATATATACTGTATATCCATATATGTTCAGGAAGTATCTCTTTACCATTTATTTGTGAAAAACTGAAAGTGTTAGTCACTTAGTCATGTCCAGGTCTTTGTGACTCCATGAACTATACCTTTCTCCATGTGATTCTCCAGGCAAGAATACTTCAGTGGGTTGCCATTCGCTTCTCCAGGGGATCTTCCTGATACAGAGATGGATCCCAGGTCTCCTGCATTGCAGGCAGATTCTTTACTGTCTGAGCCACCAGGGAAGCCCTATTTATTTGTAGCACTACAGAATTCCTTCTGAATACTTTCCTACAGGAAATTAATTTTTACTGACAGACCTTTTTTTTTTTTTTCCATGAGTGCCCTTTGGCAATAAAAATCAAAGAGAAACTTTACTATAGAGTTCATTTCTATAATGAATTATAAAATATGTATGATTGTAACAAACCAAAACTTTTTATTCTGAAGTCAACATGAAAATTAGCAGAAACTAGGTTTTAAATAATGGTTCTACCTCATATTTATATTCTTAGTTCTGTCTCACAAGAAACTAGGATTCCATTAATAATTAACTATCCCACATGTAACAAAAGAAACTGGCAGTCTTCCTAGTTTTATGTAATGATTCAGGAAGTATACTCAAATTCAGAATTTTTAATGGCATCCAGCCACTTTTGGAAAACATCAGCATTTGGGGTTTTCACCATATAGCTCTCTCTTAGCTCTTTTGTATTTCCCTTTCTGTAGGGCCTCGTAATAGGAAATTTTATTATGTCCATTTTGCATAAAAGTTGGTTTATTTTTGTCAGCAAATTCACTTCTAAATGTAGATACAAAGCTAGCTTCTTTAGATCAGGTTTTATAAAATTTGTTTTCTGAAAGTCTGCAGTTCAGAAGATGAGTTTTTCATTGTAAATACTAACATTTGCTAGTTTTAAAAGACCTGCTTTGAGAATTGATTTAAATTGGATAAACATATATTGTAGATGTAGAACCATACAAAGACTTGCAGTTTTCTAAACTGCTCTGACACATCCCAAATTCAGTGGCTGAAACCAGATAGAAGTTTATTTTTCTCTTGGGTAACAGTCCAGATGGCTCCTCCAGGTGTGTTAGCAG
The DNA here is from genome assembly GCF_032452875.1 of Bos javanicus. NCBI lineage: Eukaryota > Metazoa > Chordata > Mammalia > Artiodactyla > Bovidae > Bos > Bos javanicus. The sequence continues at coordinate 25,199,262 of NC_083871.1, read as the reverse complement.
CTCTATTTCATGCAGGCAGTGCCTCTGCCATTTTGGGGGCCCAACTTCCAAAGTCACTGTTTGCAACAACTCCAAATAGAAGTGAAAAGAAAAGAACAGAAGCCTTGGGCCAGAGATTTCCTTTAAGCAAGTCAAATAGAAGTTGCTCATATTGTTCTTGCTTTTGTTCCATTAGCAATGAGGGATTAGTCACATGGTCATACATGCACCGATGCAATAGACATGAACTTGGCAAACTTCGGGAGATGGTGAGAGACAGAGAGGCCTGGTGTGCTGCAGTCCATGGGGTTGCAAAGAGTCGGACACGACTGGGCGACTGAACAGCAGCATACATGTAGCAAAGGGATCTAGGAAATGCAATCTCCAGCCAGAATCCATTTCTCAGACACATTTTACTATAATTGAGGAGCAGGGAGAAAGTCCTTAGTAGACAGCTAGCAATATCAGACATATATACAATTGAATGTATAGTGAGAAATGCAGTGTTTTAAGAGCATCATCGCACTCACTAAGAGATGTTACAAAAGTAAAATTTTGGTTTGTCCCACATTAATATTATGCCAGATATATCTGTATTGTTGTAGACTCAGTCACAATACCTGAAGTTCATGTAACATGTTTTGGATATCTTCTCCACCCCCTCCCTACCCCTCAAAAAACTTGAAGGAAAATTAATAGTATATCATTAGATAAGAAAAATATATTTTCTTGAGAAAATTTCTACCTGTACCTGTTCTGTTTTCCAGTTGCTTTATTTTCCTAAATTAACTATTCATTTCATTTATGAATTTATTCATAAATATGTATTTCCCCCTACCATGTTTGGTAGTAAGTGTCATACTACCCAGCGATTAAGAGTTCAGAAGGGAAATGCATATGTTGACAGTAATGTGTCATACAGGTAACAGAGGGATGGCAAGAGAACAAAGTGTTTCAGAAAAGGCCTCAGAGAATAGATGATTCATACTCTGGGGTGTAAAGGATGAATGGAAATGTCTACATTTACTAAAATGGTAATCAGGAATACTACAGGAATTAAAAACAGCATATTCGAAGGCATGGGTCTGGAGAACTCCAAATTAGTTGACGTAAATAGAGTGAAGGACCCAGAGGTGGAGCAGAGTCTTCAGAAGAACCTTGGATGCTATGCTGGTAACCCAGAATGACCCATTTAATGATTCTGAAACCCCTGAAGTAGGTGAACGTGTCCCTCTGACTTTCATCACTGTGGAGGAGTCTTTACAAATGGTATTGTGGGATATTTTCTCTTTTCTTCCTAGCTTTTAAGCATGAGACAAAAGCTTGGTGTGCTGCATTCCATGGGGCAGGAAAGAGTTGGACTTGACTCAGCAACTGAACAACAGCAGCAGCACAAGACATACCATCATAAAAAATAAGCTGGCTGATGTATTAAGCTCAGTGCAGTCGCTCAGTCATGTCTGACTCTTTGCGACCCCATGGACTGCAGCACGCCAGGCTTCCTGTCCATCACCAACTCCCAGAGTGTTCTCAAACTCATGTCCATCGAGTAGGGGATGCCATCCAACCATCTTATCCTCTGTCGTGCCCTTCTCCTCCTGCCTTCAGTCTTTCCCAGCATCAGGGTCTTTTCTAAGGAGTCAGTTCTCATCAGGTGGCCAAAGTACGGGAGCTTCAGCATCAGTCCTTCCAGTGAATATTTAGAACTGTTTTCCTTTAGGATTGATTGGTTTAATTCATTAAGGTAAAATTACAAAGATCAAACTTTAGGGTATAAGTATTATTTACTTTTCATTATATAATAGAATAAGTTCATTCTACATTTTAATATGCAATATGCTGTAAATCTTGTTTTCTTAAATATATAGCAATACAAACAAGATTCATCTTTTTTCAATGAAAGTAGCAAGAACTTCCTTTCCTATGTATAAAATGAGTTTAAAGATGATATGAGATAACTTTTACATATAACTTTATGTATATATACATATATAACATATGCAACTCTTTATATAAACTTTGATAATATAATTTAAAGTAAGCATTCTTTTTATCTTAAACCATGTAAAATGAAAATGTTATTATCATACAGCACTTAGAAAATATTTCAGAAGTTCAACAAAAGTTTTTAAAGGACGCTTCTAGGTAACAACCACTGAAAGGGGTCAAGTCAGAGAGTAATGTGATCAGATTTGCTTTGTAGAAAGGTCTCTTTCAGAGCAGTTTGGTAGTTAAATTGGAAAGAAATAGAGGTAGAAAGAGACATAAGTGAAAAGAAAGCAAAGACAGGCAAGAGGTGGCTAGAGCTTGAGACGTGCAGGAATGATGGAGAGGACATCACGTGATGGAGTCAAGAGACCCACGTAGAGGTGAGCTGATGAGTCTTAGAGAATGAGGGGCCAAAGGAGTGGGAGGAGCCTGGGGTGACTTGGGTTTTAAGCTGCAGTCAGTGTAGACGAAGGTGATGGTAACTAGGGAGGGCACTAGGCGAGAGGAAGTCGAAGCATGTTTTGCTTTAAAATCTTAATTAATGTTCTTTGATTAATATACTTACAATAATGTTCAGGATGACTTGGTTTTATCGAAATGAATACACACCTGGTGCAGAATCAAGTTCCCATATGAGGACTTTCCCCAACTCTTGCACCTTCCAGGTGCTTGCATGCATGCTCAGTCACTTCAGGCGTGTCCCACTCTTTGCAATGCTATGGACTGTAGCCCGCCACGGTCCTCTGTCCATGAGATTCTCCAGGCAAGAATACTGGAATGGGTTGCCATGCCCTCCTCCAGGGGATCTTCCCGACTGAGGGATAGAACCTGTGTCTCTTAGGTCTCCTGCGTTGGCAGACGGGTTCTGTACCACTAATGCCTCCTGGGAAGCCCCGTCCTTCAGGGTTCTTTAACCCTATTTGCTTGTCTTCCTCGCTTCGGTTTCTTCAAATCAGAGTAACAAATGCAAGTTTATGAATTTCACTTCTTGTCTCTTTAAGGGAAAAAAAAGAACAGGATATGTGCTCTGAAAGATTTCCCCATATCTTAAAAACACTCAAAGTATTTCTCTTCTTTATCAGTAGCTTCCTGTGGTTTGCTTTGAAGTCTTTGTTATCAAAAGAATTAATTTATGAGTCTCTTCAGGGCATTAGATTTGGAGTACAAAAACTTGTATGTCTTTGCTGCTAACTTGCTATGTTGTGTTAGGCAAAAAATATTACCTCCTTGGAGCTTAATTGTACTCTTCATACAATTAAAGGATTGAATTAGATCAGAGTTTCTTAAATCACGATTATTGACCCATGAACTCTGTCAAATGACCTAGAAAGTCCTGAGTCTGTTGATGCATATTCCTACAACAGGGTCTACAAATTTTATTAGATTCTTAGAGATCTAGGACACCCAAGAAAAGTTTTTAAAAAACCCACTGTTATGATAATTTAAAATCAGAACTGTATTTTTTTGTTGTAAAGCTTCCATCTCTTGATGGCAGTGAAAATATTCCACATGACATAGTATGGAATTTTCTTAGACATAGACCTGTCATTTTACACATTCATTCCTGAGTCATGCTGTATCTTTTTGTTCCTTTGCCATCTTCTAAAATGGCGTGAATAAAGTCCCAGCATCTGGTGGGAGGGATGAGGTGGGGAGAATAAGTGAAGTTACAGAGGTCACCAGAAGGATGCTGTGTGTGGTCAAGACTTGACTCTCAAGACTAGGAGCATATTTAGGTTTTCTTCCCTTCACAAAAACCACAAGAAAGGATGTTAAACCCTTGGCACAGTCCTTTGAAAAAGCTGCCAATGTCTGTCCTGCTGCTGCTGCTAAGTCGCTTCAGTCGTGTCCGACTCTGTGCGACCCCATACACGGCAGTCCACCAGACTCCCCTCTCCCTGGGATTCTCCAGGCAAGAACACTGGAGTGGGTTGCCATTTCTTTCTCCAATGCATGAAAGTGAAAAGTGAAAGTGAAGTCGCTCAGTCGTGTCCGACTGTTTGCAATCCCATGGACTGCAGCCCACCAGGCTCCTCCGTCCATGGGATTTTCCAGGCAAGAGTACTGGAGTGGGGTGCCACTGCCTTCCTAGACACACAAATTGGCTGCAAAGTACAAGTGTGGGGAAAACTGGCCCAAAGCTTGTCTAACTCAGACAGAGCAAAGACAGTCACTGAGATGAACCAAGTGCGATAAATTGAGAGTGAGTGCTGACCCTAGAGCTATTTTTGAGTCTGAACCTTGGCCAAAGCTCCAGTAAACCAACCCAGACACCCTTCTTAATTCCAGATAGCTTAATTATGTAGTGGGTACTTTTTGCTTCTCAGTAAGTTGAGAGTATACAGAGTTTAGCTTCATTTGTATTTGCCTCATTAATGACAAAACAACATTTTAGTCTTTAAGAAACGTATACATTATCTATGTTGATCTTAATCACACTTATTTGTGTTGCCCCCTCCCTTTGACATTCCCTCATATTCTTACCATATCCTGTGGAGTATTGCTTCTCAGACTGAGGTTAAAGAACCCTTTTCTGTTTCTCTTTATGTTTTTGTTTGTTTCAGTTTAATTCAGTCTCTCAGTCGTGTCCAGCTCTTTGTGACTCCATGAACCACAGCACTCCAGGCCTCCCTGTCCATCACCAACTCCAGGAGTCCACCCAAACCCATGTCCATTGAGTTGGTGATGCCTCTGTCATCCCCTTCTCCTCCTGCCTTCAATCTTTTCCAACATCAGGGTCTTTTCCAATGAGTCGGGTCTTTTCCAATGAGTCAGCTCTTTGCATCAGGTGGCCAAAGTATTGGAGTTTCAGCTTCATCAGTCCTTCCAGTGGACACCCAGGACTGATCTCCTTTAGGATGGACTGATTGGATCTCCTTGCAGTCCAAGGGACTCTCAAGAGTCTTCTCCAACACCACAGTTCAAAAGCATCAATTCTTAGGCCCTCAGCTTTCTTTCTTTCTTTCTTTGGTTTTATTAAATTATAATTCCCCGAAATCTATCATCATGTTTCTATTGTACATCTGTTAAGGAGCTCATCATGTGACTCAACACTTGAAATTCTGTAGTATCTGAACTGGTCAATAGTTTGTTCAGTGAGATGAGTCCTCTCATCACACACTTGGATATTAAAGTAATATAATTTGGAGGCATCTTTGTACCATTAAAATGAGGGGGCAGTTGATTTATGTTGATTATGTATGATATAAATAGCTGGCCCATGGTTTGGTAGAAGAAATAAATAGAACAATGGACACCATGCAGCAGTGCATTACTATTCAAGACCAATAACAGCATTTTTAAAAACTTTAAGAATCAATAGTAAAATATCAGTGTTATTTAAAGAGAACTGCATTAAAAACACTTGCATGTTTTGTTAGAAAGTCTCAAACACAAGAAAATTTTAAATGTAATCTCTAGTTCTACTCTACTCACTGAGTCTCAGAAGAAATGGATATATCAGTGATTATTTATATATTTTAATATATAGGCATGTATTTTTTACTCTTAGAGTCCTATGACAAATGTTTAATCTTGTTGTTCTGAGTATTTAGATTGATACACTCCTTATAAGCATGGCTTCACATTCATTATATAATTCATGTGGGGCATCAAGACTATAATATTTAGCCAGTGCTCAATAAATTTATTTATATTCAAGTTCTGGAAATAAAACCTTGAATATTGTTTTTATTTGGTTTTGGCACACCCCAATACAAGTAGTGGGCAGCAGGCCACCACCCCCATGAAGTTATTTATTGCCACTTGTGGTTGGACTACTTAAATGTAATAAATCACTTGAGAGCCACATATCATTAAATTTTAAACAATTTACTCAATGAAAGGCTTTCCAGATACGATTGTCTCAAATGCAAGTCTATAATTATAATTATGAGTTGAGTGGTTAAATGTCTGCATTCTGCTACATAAAATACAATTCAGATTGGCATTATTTTAATTAAAAAATTAGAATACAACACTGGAAGAAATTGGTGATGCTCCATATTTCAATTCCAGCAGTTGCTTCTCACCTCTACCTTGAATTTATCCCTTGGGGAAAGTCGAAAAGTTCAAAATTAGGGGGCTATATTGTTATGAAGAATTGAGGCTTTTGAACTGTGGTGTTGGAGAAGACTCTTGAGAGTCCCTTGGACTGCAAGGAGATCCAACCAGTCCATTCTGAAGGAGATCAGTCCTGGGATTTCTTTGGAAGGAATGATGCTAAAGCTGAAACTCCAGTATTTTGGCCACCTCATGCAAAGAGTTGACTCATTGGAAAAGACTCTGATGCTGGGAGGGATTGAGGGCAGGAGGAGAAGGGGACGACAGAGGATGAGATGGCTGGATGGCATCACTGACTCAATGGACGTGAGTCTGAGTGAATTCCGGGAGTTGGTGATGGACAGGGAGGCCTGGTGTGCTGCGATTCATGGGGTCGCAAAGAGTCGAACACGACTGAGCGACTGATCTGATCTGATCTGATTGTTACTTAAGGTGAAAATGTTAATTAGCACATTTTACACACAATTTATTTTTTCTAGATAAAAATCACTCAACCTTCCAGAAGTTCTTGTTCCTCCTCCATAAAATGTCCACCATAATTTCAGTGACAAGAGGCCATTTTAAAGACAACTAAGTCAATGTGAGACCTCTTGTGTAGCACCTGCTGGGTATCTGTGATGCATGGGTCAAGTTAGGGTCCTTTGTGTGTGGTGAGGGTAAGAAATATGACTTGGTAGATGCATCTGTGCCTGCCGTTTGCCTGCAGTTTGTGTTGCTTTGTGTGTGTGCGCGTGCTCAGTCGCTCAGTCGAGTCCAGTTCTTTGTGGCCCCATGGACCGTAGCCCACCAGGCTCCTCTGTCCATGGGATTCTCCAGGCAAGAGTACTGGAGTGGGTAGCTATTCCCTTCTCTAGGGGATTGCCTTGCTTTATACAGTAAATAAATTCTGAGAGTTGACTAAATAAGGTTTTTAATTTTAAAGAATGATAGGAAATTATTTATACTAGTAGTCATCAAATGTACTCAATAAAGGAACAGACTGTAAACAGTTTAGATTTCATGGGTCACATACAATCTTTGCCTCATGTTCTTTTCCATTATTTTAAAACCCCTTAAAAATATAAAAATAATTCTCTGCTTATAGATTGAAGAAAAATAGGCCACAAAGCCAGATCTGACTCACTAATAGTTTTCTGATCACTGACTTACATTCATATTATAATAGTTTAAATACCTTATAGGTAGTTTATGCAAGAAATTATGAAAAGAAATTGACAACAAATCTTTCTGGTAGGCTAATAGATCTAGTGTATAAACCTAAATGTATATTGTTTGTTTTACTTAAAGCTAAACATAAATAAGACAGGCTACTAAGGAAGTGTTCCTTTGCCCTAAATGTTGAATTTCTAAATATGTAAAATCCAATTATTTTGAGAATTTAGGCAATAACAAGTACACCATAAAATACAGAGTAGAATTTATGCAGAAGAACGTACAAAGCTGCTTTTCTTTCTGAAAAATGCATCAGACTTTCTAATGCTGCTGCTGCTGCTAAGTCACTTCAGTCGTGTCTGACTCTGTGCTACCCCAAAGACGGCAGCCCACCAGGCTCCCCCGTCCCTGGGATTCTCCAGGCAAGAACACTGGAGTGGGTTGCCATTTCCTTCTCCAACGCATGAAAGTGAAGGGTGAAAGTGAAGTCACTCAGTCGTGTCCGACTCTTAGCGACCCCATGGACTGCAGCCTACCAGGCTCCTCCGTCCATGGGATTTTCCAGGCAAAAGTACTGGAGTAGGGTGCCATTGCCTTCTCTTAGGATGCATATATTAATTAGAAATTTAAAAATAATTTAATATACAAAATATTAGTAAACCCAATCAATATTTCTGCAGATATTTTGAATAAAGCATTGTATAAAGTTAGATTTTTATTGAATTGGTAATATTAGTGCTGTACAAATCAAAACCAGGCTCTTGGTGGTCAGGATAGTGGTTATTTTCCTGTGCACCCACTATAGTGTGTATTATGTGTGTGTATATGTATTATGTAAAAATCATACAGTTTATAATTTTTTGCCTATTCCTTCAAAATCTACAAGAAATATATCTAGATTATTAAGCAAAGCAAACAAAAATTGAGTGCTCCCAAGTTTGGTTTTGGCAAGTTGATGGTTTCAGATGGTGATTTTTAAATTTTTGAAGTTATTTTGTCTTATATTTGTTATGAATGAAACTATTCTCTCTCTTGAAAGGGACAACAAATTAACAAATAGGCAATTTCATGTAGGTGCTGAGACACCACACCCATCCCATTTACACTATCTTATTGTACCGCTCTTTGAACTGTGTCTTTAACAGAATTTTAAGAAAGCAACTATTTGTTGATTATTTCTTATTAGTGATTGGAATATGGGATCCTTAGTATTTTTTTTTATAGCATATGGTGCTCACTCAGGAAATTTTGCTTACTGACAATCCTAACTCTCATTCATAGTTTTTTTCTTTTGTGGTGTTTTTTTAATTCTAAAAATGGCAGAATGTGCTTCCTTATTTATACCAGATTTTCAATATGAGATGAAAAGTTATTAAAAAGCCAGGGTTCATGTTTTCAGAATGTGTCAAGGGATCCCTGCAGGTTTAGTCCTGGCATTTAGCATCCTTAAAAATGGTGATTTGGCATCAGAATCACTTCAACATCCTCCACCGAAAAGTCTTTATATTAATCTTAACAGTATCCTTAATAAGACAGAGAGGTTTTGTTTGACTAGTTAAAATAAATTTTAGAAGTGCTAAAGTAAAAAGAAAGTTGCTGAGTATCCATCAACTTAGAGGAAATAAATCAAGTAATCCTAGTCCCCTAAATATTCCATTGACATTGTGTAGCATACGGTTTGTGATAAATATATAATCACTAAAAATTGTTTTACTTATTTTATTAAAATATTTAAGTATACAAGATTTTATATAGTTATGGCATAAAATACTTCATCAAATAGCACCTGTTTTATCTTATGTAGAATTATCAAGTGATAATTCTACATAAGATAAACTAAGCTTCTAGTAATACTTGATTTTTCTCTTTAGGAGGCCAAATGATTTTATAGATATAGTTAAAACTTAATTGTAATTTGTAATTTTTAATTGATGAATATTCTGGTAACCTAAGAAATTATTTTAGTATATAGGGATACCACATATTATCTTTTTAATGAAAAACACTGTTATATCTGAATGCTAAATTTTGAAAAAATGGAGAATGCAAAATAAGGGCCTTGATTTCCTCAGTATTGATACAATGCCTGTACATGTAGTAATACAATTTTTAAAAACTTTATTATTATGGAAAATTTCAAACATACACAAATTAGAAGGAGTACTGTAATAAATCCTCATGAATCTATCAATTAGATTTAAGAATTATCAGCACACAGCCAGGCTCATCTCAGCTATATCATTCTCTTATCCCATCTCCATTTTTGAATACTGTAGGTCCTTGTTGGATATTTATTTTAAATATAGTAATGTGTATATGTCAATCCCAAACTCCCTAACTATCCCTCCTTCCCCCCAGTAACCATAAGTTCATATGGGTTTGTTTCTGTCCTTGTGAATGAATTCATTTGTGTCTTTTTTTAGTTTTTACATTCTACATATTAGCAATGTTATATATTTGTCTTTCTCTGACTTGCATCACGCAGTATGACAATTTCAGTGTCTATCCATGTTGCTGCATCATTTCATTCTTTTTAATGGCTGAGCAATATTCTGTTGTATCTGTATGTACCACCACTTCTTTATCCATTCCTCTGTCAGTGGTCATTTCACTGGTGATAGCATGAAGAGGAGCTGTGCATGTTTCCTGCACATTCCTTGCAGAAAGTTGTTCTAGATCCTCCATTCTATAAGACTATCATAGACGGGGCTCTCTTTCTGTGCTGTGGCAGGATAGGATACAAAGAGAAGTTTCCACTTCTTCAACATTTAAACCCTTTACATTCTATGTGATCTCGACTATCAAGAGCCCAGCCTGGCTACTCAGGGCTTCTCTGGAAAGCATTCAAAAAGAGTGATTCCTGGGATTAATTCTAGGTGAATGTGGATTGACTCAGTTCCTTCCAAATCACCAATGATTGATTCTTGGCGAGTTAGTGAAATAATCCATTTGTTGATGTGTTAGTTGTTCAGAAGTGTCTGACTCTTTGTGACCCTATGGACTGTAGCCCCACCAGGCTCCTCTGTCTATGATAATCTCCAGGCAAGAATGCTCGAGTGGGTTGCCATGCCCTCCTCCAGGGGTTCTTTCCAATCTAGGAATCAAACCCAGGTCTCCTGTACTGTAGAAGAATTCTTTACCATCTGAGCTATCAGGGAATCCATATATAACTAATTATTTTTAATTCCATCTTTGTTTTTCTAAAATCTGGTTTCATGGTTAATGTATGAAATTATGACTTGAATCTGCTATTGATTTTCCTTTGCTTATAGCAATGATATTACAATTACAGTGACTCTTACAAAAGGCAGCTCAGGGAATCGAGAGGCAGTGTAAAAGTTAAGGCATTTTCTTCCTTTATGTAGGTTTCATATGTTAGCCACTCAGTCGTGTCCAACTTTTTCTGACCCCATGGACTGTAGCCCACCAGGCTGCTCTGTCCATGGAGTTCTCCAGGCAAGAATACTGGAGTGGGTTGCCATTCTCCAGGGGATTAAGTATAAATGAAATAAAATAGAAGGAATTTTCAAACTTGGAAATAGTTAACTTTAAAAATAAATTTGAGATTTTACTGATCCTTATCAGACAGTATTCATTTTTCTGGATACAAATTGCCTCAAGCCTAAAGGGTACATTAGATGTTTTGAAAACTTAACTGAGACAGCATTTGATTTTTGTTTACCATTGAAATTGTTTTCTCCTATGCATAATGTGAAATGTTTTTCATGTACTTTATTGCTTATCCACTTGTTTTACTGTAGCATATCAACTTGTTTTTATTGTATTTGGCAGGCTTGTTTATTTCAGAAGGTTTGGGGAGCATTTTAAAAATGTTAGTTGGCAAGACACTTTTTGAAGAACTGACCATACTCCATAGGTCTGCATCAGTACCCTTTCTTGAGGAGATGGTGTTACTTATTAGAAAGGTTTAGGAGTGAGAGGTGATGATTATTTCCAGATCAAGTCTTAGTTCACTTGCCAACTGTGGCCACATTCTCTTGGGCACATTCTACCTAATCTGGCCCACACATCTATTGTCACTTAATGTTTTAGGCTCAAATATACTGTACCAAGGGCCACTCCTTCCTATCATGCATGTGCAAAATTTTTGTACTGTTGTTGTATTAATGACACAAAATATTACAAATAAATCTCCATTTACTTTATAGAAAAACGTAAATTGGCATATAAAATATAGTTTTTGAATTTTCTTTTGAATTCTATCTTTAATTGTATATCTTGCACTGGCTTTCTCTCACTTTCCTTGTGATGGAAGGTATAATGGGATAAATCTCTTGGTAATATCACAATTGCTCCAAATGTGAGCCAATGCAAAGACATCATTGTTGTTGTTCAGTCACTAAGTCGTGTCACGCTCTTTGACCCCATGGACTGCAGCACAGCACTTTCCTCTGGCCTTTACTGCCTTCCAGAGTTATTCCTGTCCATTGAGTTGGTGATGCTATCTAACATCATATCCTTTGCTTCCCCCTTCTCCTGTTGTCTTTGATCTTACCCAACATTAGGGTCTTTTCCAACGAGTCGGCTCCCTGCATTAGGTGGCCAAAGTACTGGGGCTTCCCTATGGGCTACAGCCCGCCAGGCTTCTCTGTCCATGGGATTTCCCAGGCAAGAATACTGGAGTGGGTTGCCATTTCCTTCTCCAGGGGATGTTCCTGACCCAGGGATTGAACTCACGTATCCAGCTTGGCAGGTGGGTTCTTTACCACAGGGAAGCCCAAAGACATAAAGTAGTATAGACAGATTGCAGTGGTTGGCCCTTGGAGGAGAAATTTGTGTATTGTAGTTTCTTTGGCATATAGGGATGATTGAAATAAATATTATCTATCTACACATAAGTAATGACTGTACATTCACCCACAGTACTGTAGTTTTTCTTTATAATCACACAGTCTAAATATTTTCTATTGGCCAAAATTCACAAATATTTCACTGTTAATAAAAATAAAATAACTATGTCAATGAAAATGAGAAAATATCCTTCCTAAGTTTTTGTAGAGGTTATACTTTTAAGGGAAAAACATGTGTCCAACTATTGTGTGTGTACAATAACTTACGAGGGGCTTTATAAGAAATTGCACTGGGAGAGATGAGATGTTCATATAAATAATTTCTGTGTGAGGCAGTGTAAATGGTGAATTGAATAGGCAATATTGAGGACTGGAAAAGACAGGTCGTTTCTGCTTGAGATGATTGAGAAATAATTCTTGGAACAGATATCAGCATCAAATAGATATCAACATCAACTAAGGTGGAAAATTCTGAAAGACCACAAATTATAGACATGAAGGCAGGAACTAAACTGCCACGGTATTAATAAGGACTCTGACAAGCCTGACACATAGTTGGCACTCAGTAAATATTTCTAAATTATGACTGAATGTTGGATTTTTAACTAAAGCAAAATTTATATAATGCGAGTTCTAGGAGATTGTGTTAGGCAAGTAAGGACAAAAATGGTAGAAGGCTTAAGGTACATGTTAATACGTCTTCATTTATTCTTTGAACAATTATTTTTTGGATCCGTGCTATGTGCTGGAACCTGTGATATACACTAAGACAAACATGTTCCGACCATCAAGGAGCTTAGAGTATAACTTAGGTGAGAAAAATTCATGTTTTATTTTTCTTAAAAGCAAAGTTCTGTTACTTGATTAATTTTTCAATATAGGTCATTAAGCAGCTACTGCACAAATGACATCAGTCTTAATAACTATGCTTGGCAGAGTCACGAACAAAAGACTGTGGGGATGTTGTAACCGTGTATTTATATCAGGCTACTGATAGAAGGCTTAATTTAAAAGGTGAATCCTTGGGCGTTTATAAAGGAGACAGATGAGAGGCATGTGGCAGGCATCAAGCAGATGCTTTTATGGAAGCCAGGGAATTGCTTCTTTTTGAGAGAAGGTAGGAATGACACCTGTTAGATCATACTAGTTTCATGATTTCAAATTTGTTCATTGTGTTCTATTAACATTTCTGAAATGATAAGTTATGTTGAAGGTCTTAATTGAGTCACTTAAGGCTTTCATCCTTGATTTTCTATAAACAAACCATCTACTCTTTTGCTATTATTTGAAGACTTTAGTAAACATTCTTTAAAGAGAAATGCCTTTTACAATTTTTTATTAACTTATTTCTGGCTGTGCTGAGCATTCATTGCTGTGCAGGCTTTTCTCTAGTTGCGGCAGGTGAGGGCTGCTTTCTAGTTGTGGTGCGCAAACTTCTCGTTGCGTGGCTTCTCTTGTGGAGCATGGGCTCTAAGCACGTGACCTTCAGTAGTTGCGGCACACAAGCTTAGCAGCTGTGGCGCAGAGGCATGGTTGCCCTGCAGCATGTGGGATCTTCCTGGACCAGGGACTGAACCTACAGTAGCAGGAACCAGTGTTCCCTGCAGTAGCAGGCAGATTCTTTACTGCCACACCACCAGGGAAGTCCTAAGTAGAAACACCTAAAGACAGATACTGATTGACAGCATGTGAAGGAGGAGTTTGTGGCTGACTCTAGTAAGCAGAATAGTGGTTCCCCACCAAATGTCCTGGGTCTAACTTCTGCAACCTGTAAATATGATACTTGAAATGGGAAAGGTGAATTAAGGCTGCACATGAAAACAAGATTGCTAATCAGCTGACCTTCAAGCAGGGAGGTCATGCCAAGTGATCTGAGTAGGCCCAATGTGTTGTTGTTTTTTTTTTTTAATTTATTTTGATTGGAGGATAAATATTTTATAATACTATGTTGGTTTCTGCCATACATCAACATGAATCAGCCATTGATATACGTATGTCCTCTCCCTCTTGAACCTCTCTCCCATCTCTGGTTCCATCCCATCCCTCTAGGTTGTTACAAAGCACTCGGTTTGAGCTCCCTGTGTCAAACAGCAAATTTCCACTGGCTATCTCATTTTACATTTGGTAATGTGTATGTTTCAGTAAGTGGAAGAGGGAATCAATTTTCAGAATGATAGGAAGTGAGAAAAAGACTTTACCAGGTATTGCTAGCTTTGGAGATGGAAGGGGCCACAAGCCAAAGAATGTGGGTAACTCTTGAAGCTGTCAAAAGCACAGAAATGGGTTCTCTGCTAGAGCTATTATCCCAGTGACATCTGTGTTATTTTTCTCAGCTGCAGAACTCTTAAGATAAATTTGTATTGTTTTAATCCACTAAATTTGTGCTAATTTGTTATGGCAGCAAATAGGCAACTAATGTGTAAGAACTTAATAGTGGTAAGGATCACTTACAGGTTATTGTTAGAAGCTTGAAAGAAAGTATTATATATTAATGACATAAGAAGTTACAAACAGATGTGAAAAATGTTAAAATTTAATCTCATAAATTTATTTATTTTTAAAATTAATTTGTATTGATTGTAGTATAGTGGCTCAGTGGTAAAGAATCCTCCTGCCAATGCAGGAGGCTCAGGTTTGATCCCTTGGTTGGGAAGATCCCTTGGAAAGGAAATGGCAACTCACTCCAGTATTCTTGCCTTGAAAATCCCATGGACAGAGGAACCTGACAGGCTATAGTCCATGGGGTTGCAAAGACTCAGACATGACTTAGTAGTTAAATATCAACAACAACATAGTTGATTTACAATGTTGTGTTAGTTTCTACTATACAGCAAAGTGAATCAGTTACACATATATATCTCCTCTTTTTTTTTATTTCCTTCTCATTTAGATCACCACAGAGCACTGAATTAACCTCATAAGTTTAAATCATGATCTTTTTGTTTAGAATAGATGCAAGTACATAATATTAAATAAAAACCTTTGTGTACTAAACATTTTTTAAATTCTTGCAGATTAAGTAACAATGTTAAACAAAAATGAAGTAAGTTTGTCATGTAACTTAAGGAGTATAAAAGGGAGATGTGCTGTGTGTGCTTAGTTGCTATCATGTCCGACTCTTTGTGACCACATGGACTGTAGTCTGCCAGGCTCCTCTGTGCTTGGGGATGCTCCAGACAAGAATACTGGAGTGGGTTGCCATGCCCTCCTCCAGGGGATCTTCCCAACCCAGGGATTGAAACCAGGTCTCCTGCACTGCAAGTGGATTCTTTACCATCTGAGCCACCAGGGAAGCCCAAAAGGGAGATATGAAAAGTGTGAAAGTGAAAGTCGCTCAGTTGTGTCCAACTCTCTGCGACCCCATGGACTATACAGTCCATAGAATTCTCCAGGCCAGAATACTGGAGTGGATAGTCTATCCCTTCTCCAACAGATCTTCCCTTCCTAGGAATCGAACCGGGGTCTCCTGCACTGCAGGTGGATTCTTTACCAACTGAGCTATGAGGGAGGCCCGTAAGGGAGATATATGTATTTTTAAATATGGTAACAAGATTATAAATATGCCACTACCTAGATTAATTAGATATTAACAGTATAATAAAGTACCTTGAATCTGGTGGGTCATGTCCTGTAGATCATGATCTTGGTGAAGAGATATTCCATATCCTTTGTATATTCTTCAGATTCCTAAAATTCATAATGAAGTCTGTGTTTCTGTGTGTGTCTGTCTGTGTATGTAGGGTATGTGTTTTAACAAAATATGCATTATTTTCTCTGGTTTGAAGTTCCCAGGAAGATTTTTTGTTGTTGTTGGGGCTGGGTTTCTTACATAAGATAATGAATGACTATATATATATTTTATGATTTAATATGAAACATTTGCAAACTGCATTTTGACTCTTAAAGCAAATGTGCAGTTAATAATTTCTCAGGCATTTTACTTCTCTTTGAAAGATGCTATTTTTGCCTTCCTCTGTCGTGTGGCTAACTACCACACAAACTTCTTGTCTCTACCAAGAGAATTTTAAGTCTTGATATCACAGAAAGTTCCTGGGATATCAAAACTTCATTTGGCACATGCTTTAATAACTTTGACTGCTTCCCCATTTAGACTTAACTTACAAAAGATATTTTCAAATAGCTTAATATCGCAAAGTTTGAGAGTAAGTCAGCTGTACCATGACTGTTTTACAGTGTAGAAGAGTATGCCATATTTGGCATAGACATTAGTTTCTCCAGCTTGTGGGTGGTATTCTCCTTGAGATCAGAAATTGTCTTGGTTAATAAAACCACGTTGCTAGATTGAAACTGAACAAATCTATCGGTCAATCTCACTATTGGCTTCTTGCATTATGTTTTTGAATTTAAATTTTCTTATCACCAGTTGGATCCTTATCTGCTCTGCCTTCTTCTCTGATTGTTGTGAAGCTCACATGAAGTACTGTCTTGAAACTCATGTGAAATAACCTAAGGCATTGATTCCCAATAGTGTTTTCTCCACCTCACTTCCCCTAAAAGGGAATTACTTCATGATCAAATTGATTTGCGCAATGATAGTACTGTATTCCACTTGGGGAGACTCACAATTTATATTGGCTTATAAAAGATTCTGGGTAGGTAAAGTTAGGTTAATTCATTATTTCCCATGTTTTGTTGACCATGACTCCCTTTTATCACAGAATATACTATATACATCATGGAATGTTATTTGGAAAAATGTCTTCAGACATAAATTTACAGATGTACTGAGGCCTTATGAGGATAAAATTTCCAATTAAACCCTTTATTTTCTTCTTTACATTTTGCAGGTAGAGAACAACAGAGGTTTGGTAAGATTTTTATTATATTTGGAGGGATTTAGGAAGAATTCTCAGCATCTTTAGTTTTATAAGTTTATTTTTTATTTAATTATTATCATTATTGTTATGATTACTACTATTATGTGCCATTTGATTCTAACTAGCCTGTTTCCAAAGTACTCATGGTAGCTCTAGTAAAAATTGTGCATGCTCTCATTTATTTTGAACACATACTAATGACTCGACAGAACTATGTTTGTGTCCAAAATCATACTATAATAGGAACATTTAGATGAGGTTCAAAAGTTCTGCCCATTTTACTCAGTTATGTATAATAGATGGTGATTGAATATTGTGACATTTATCTATAGAACAAATTGTATGTAAAGTTTATATACTATATGAGACTGTAAATCAGCTACATGAATCAACTTGCCCTTGATTGCAAATTTTTCCGTAGTTACCTTGCTCAAGGGCCATTAGTTCCATTTAGATAGTATTGGCCAGCAGGTTGAAACCTTGTTTTTGTATGCCACACTGCTTAGTCTTCATGCTTTATCTTTCTTTTTTTTTTTTTAATAAAAGTTTATTTATTTTTAATTGGAGGATAATTGCTTTACAATGTTTCATTGGTTTCTGTGATACATCAACATGAATCCGTCGTAGGTATACATATGTCTCTTCCCTCTTGAACCTCCCTGCCAACTCCCACCCCTCCATGCTTTATGATATTTCCACGATGTAGCATTCCTTCCAGTGTTATAGATAAGGAATCTGAACTGTTGTATTCTCCCGTCACTGCTACTTTTTAGGGGAGCCACAGTTCTTCCAGTTACCTGAATCCAAAAATCACTTCTAATTATTCTCCATGTTCCAGATAAAGCCAGTAACTAAACGCTCTGAATTCTGACTCTACTGGTGTTTCGCACTTTCTTTCTTCACTGTTGCTGTGATCATTATAAGGCAGGAGCTGGGGTAGTTTCCTAGGTCATTCCCCTACTATGTCTTTTCTAAAAATTGTCTGCATACCACAGCTAAAATATCTGACCATATCTGATTCTATTGCTCATACCATTGGCACAATGCTACCATTAAGTGAGCGACTGATACATTAGTGCTTTGCATGTGACTAGGGAAACTATAGGTAGTCATCCGTCTGTCAGAGAGAAGTACACTCTATTTGTAATACTTCACCTAGAATTAAATGTTCAGTGTTTGATGTTACATATCCAGTGACCTATGTGTAGGTCTTTTCAGGTAGCCATGACCTTGTTTCTGGGCTTCCCTGGTGGCTCGGATGATAAGGAATCCACCTACAATGCAGGAGACCTGAGTTCGATCCCTGGATTGAAAAGATCCCCTGGAGGAGGACATGGCAACCCACTCCAGCATTCTTGCCTGGAGAATCCCCTTGGACAGAAGAGCCTGGCGGGCTACAGTCCCTGGGGTCACAAAGAGGCAGACACTGCTGAGCGGCTAAGCACAGCACAGACCTTATTTCACGGAGAAATACTTACCATCCTTCTTACCTCTTCCTTAAATGGATCTCATAAAAACCCTCAGATTTTTGTGCTACATGTTTTTGGTCTCATTTTTCTACAGTATTTGGTCTCAAAATAAGAGAAGTTTTTAATCCTCTGGATGTCTTAGCATAAAAGCTTTCCTGAATAGTGGCAATTTTCAGGTTTTTAATACCTAGAAGCATACATTTCAGCCACTTTTACTTTCAAGTGCTTCACTCCTGGAGAGGAAATTTGTCTCTAGATGAGTTTGTTTTGTTTGTGCTGTTTTATTTCTAAGATGGGATGATAGTGGTGGTAATGATCATGATTTAGACTTTGTACACCGCTTGCCATATGCCATGCACTATTCTCAGTGCTCTGTACACATTAACAGAGCCAGTTACAAGATGAAGATTATTTAAAAAATTTTCCCAACATTGTTTTTTTCCCATCATTTTTTATAGGAGATCGAACTAAAGTGTAGAACTGCCAAGCCTACCCAGTTACAAATATTTACCACAATTATTTTCTTGATGTATTTCAGGCATTTAGTATTCATCTTTAAATCAGTTTGGTGAAATCTTATTACAATCATTGTTTGAGCATGAAGAAACCAAATTATAGGTGAGCTAGGGTTGAAATCGGAGAAAGCAATGGCACCCCACTCCAGTACTCTTGCCTGGAAAATCCCAAGGACAGAGGAGCCTGGTGGGCTGTGGTCCATGGGGTCGCTAAGAGTCAGACACGACTGAGTGACTTCACTTTCACTTTTCACTTTCATGTATTGGAGAAGGAAATGGCAACCCACTCCAGTGTTCTTTCCTGGAGAATCCCAGGGACGGGGGAGCCTGTTGGGCTGCCGTCTGTGGGGTCGCACAGAGTCGGACACGACTGAAGCAACTTAGCAGCAGCAGCAGCAGCAGCGGCAGGGTTAAAATTCATTCCTCTTTGGCGATTTTATAACCCATTAACATGCTAAAATCTAAAAGTGCTTGAAACCTCATTAGAATTTAACACACAATGGAATTTTGAATTATACATTATTCTTAAGAGGAGATTTATTACACCTTTGTATTTATAACATCAGATTAGATCAGATCAGTCACTCAGTCGTGTCCGACTCTTTGCGACCCCATGAATTGCAGCACGCCAGGCCTCCCTGTCCATCACCAACTCCCGGAGTTCACTCAGACTCACGTCCATCGAGTCAGTGATGCCATCCAGCCATGTCATCCTCTGTCATCCCCTTCTCCTCTTGCCCCCAATCCCTCTCAGCATCAGAGTCTTTTCCAATGAGTCACCTCTTCACATGAGGTGGCCAAAGTACTGGAGTTTCAGCTTTAGCATCATTCCTTCCAAAGAAATCCCAGGGCTGATCTCCTTCAGAATGGACTGGCTTGATCTCCTGGCAGTCCAAGGGACTCTCAAGAGTCTTCTCCAACATGTTGCATTTTGAGTAGCCTAGGAAGGAAGCCAAAGAAATTTAAAATATCAGTGTGTGAATACAAACCTAGGAAAACTCTTCTCATGGATTTTGCTTTTCTTTAAGAAATGGGATTATTTTGTAAGAATGGTTTATCTAAGACTAAATCAACAGTTTTATCATTATTCGTATTTAAATTTACATATCAATGTTTAAAGTCTTTCTTTTCCTATACAGTGTGTTTAATAAAATATAGAACATTATTCTTGACATTAAAGACTTTTCCATCTTAAGTATAGTGAAAGTGTCGGTTGCTCAGTCACGTCCAACTCTTTGTAACCCCATGGAGTGTAGTCCGCCAGGCTCCTCTGTCCATGAGATTTCCCAGGCAAGAATACTGGAGTGGGTTGCCTTTCCCTTCTCCAGGGGATCTTCCACACCCAGGGATTGAACCTGCTTTGGAGGCAGATTCTTTACCGTCTGAGCCACCAGGGTCTCCTGTATTTAATGTAGAACCCAGTTGATAGGTGCATGCATACTTTGCACTCAGTGGAAGATCCAGGCTTGCCTATTTTACTTACACAGTTGCTTCCCTGGGGGTTTTCTTATCAGGCATTTTCAGATGCAGTGCAATAAATAATCTTCCTAACACTGTGATAATTACTAGCCTGGAAAAGATAAGAATTATACTGAAAGGTAGAATACATATGATGCTTTTTTATTTTGCCCTTTAAAGTGAAGTGTTTTAATATTTATATTTACATAGCTTACTTTAATCTCTTGTGTTTAATATTTTAGATTTGTTAGTCTTTGTAGGTTACTATATCGAAAGTTCCATACAGCTGTTGGCTCATTTAGTCTATTTTCTTAACTAATTTACATAAATTAGAAAAGAAAATATAGAGAAGTTTGTTTCTTAGTATTTTGCATAAAATTCAGATGTCAAGTCTTGATTAAATATTTAATAAAATGTATAATTAAAGCCTAGGTATCAAAATATTCTTTATAAATTGTTTTCTTAGAAAAGATGAAAGATGATATAGGGGTTTTATGGGTACTTAATGCTGCCATTGTAGCACAAAATAGCCATAGACAAAGAACAAATGAATGAAACGGCCACGTTCCAATGACATATTAACTGCAAAACAAGAGGTAGCCTTGATTTGCTCTGAGGGCCGTAGTCTGCTGACCCCTAGTGTAAGATTCCAGCTGAAGTGGAAAGAGGAGATGGTGGAACTAACTGACCAAGCGAGGAGGACCAACTAAGCAAAGGTTTGGAATTGAAGATTCGTTGGCCAGTCTTAGGTGTTAATAACCAAAATGTGCTTTGGTTCCATTTCCTTGTGAAATACTTTACACCTGTCTTTAGTGCCTAAGCTATACTAGGTACTAAAATACTAGCTGTTTAAAAAAACGAATGAATGAACAGTTCTCAGGAGCTATTAACTGCTTAACATTCCAAATATGAAGACATTTTAGTTGTTAAAAATGGCAGAAGTTTATAATAAATGCATATTTTATTATAAAAATTTATAATGTGATTATTGAAACATATACAGGAAATGCTGGGAAATATAAAACCTCATTAATGTTTCCCTATGAATTAGAAAAGGCTGTTCTTATAAGATTGAGATAAAAGTTTTATATAAGGTTGTGGTTTACATTCTACAGAAAAATTTGACAGGTCCCTTCTGGAACTTTTGTGGGTAGCAAGTGGGCCAGAGAAGTTTCAGTTCTGTCCTCCTAACCTGGCTCTTAACTGAGGCGATTTAGGTTGTAAGTTTATTTTTTATGTCTCTGCATAATAATTTATATGAATAAAGGAAATAAGATAATGCTTCTTAAAAACCAGTCATATGATAGTAAATTAATGAATGACATAAATATGGTACATGCATTTTAATTATTTTGCTCTAACCTGTGTAGTGTTCCTTTGGGTATACTTTATTAAGAGCATTAACTCTACTTGACTTTTTTTTAATCAAAGAATTTTAATAATGGCAAAATAGTAGTAAACTTTAAGCTAATTATGTCTGGGGGGAAGTACAGTTGACCAGACTATATAAGTCTGGTAGCCATGGCACTTCTCTGTATTTTGGAGCATACTTTCTGCTCTGGAAAAACACAGCAACTATATATGGTTAGTCTTAGAATTCCAAAATAGAAAATTATGCCTGTATCTAGGTTGGGAATATTTAATTATGTTAACTCTTAAACTATTGCACATAGCAAGTTTCTGTCTGGGTAATACAAGAGGTAACAACTTGTATTCCTTCCTTCCTTTATGGATCAGTTTTTGTTAAGTGCCTACTATATGCCAGGCACCATGGATCTAAGGACAAGTGTAGTCTAAGTGCAAGAGAAAGAAAAAGTATCTGATTTTGGTATCACCTTTGTATTTTAAATCACTTTAGTATTAATAGTTGCTTAGGGAAAAAAAACATGATATAAAGTAGTATTTATTTTTAAACTTTTTTCCACGGTAGTATAAAGAGAATCAGTGATAAAACATATATGAGCATTAACTTCATAAAATGTTGTATTTGATCAGGGCTTTCTTAGAACTCTCATTTGCACTTTAGAAAACTTCTGGCTGTAGATGAGACAGGTTCAGCAGTAGACAAGTTAGGATTTGTTGTCTCTCTTCTAGGATAAGAATTGGAGAAGCTAAATGAGATGCCAAAGGTCACAATGTTTTCACATCCCAGATCTTCACCTAGATTGTCAGTTCCTCCTCCTTATATTCTTTCTAATACTTTACATTGACTCTTCCTCAGTTAATGACCTGACAACTTTCTCATATGAAGGAAGTCGCTCAGAAAGAGAGTAAATAGGTCCCTTAAATTTTTTAGTAGCTTCTTTAACTACTATGATTCTTACTCTATACCATTCAAATAAAACATCATTTTAAGGAAGACCCTCTATTTTTAAAAATGATTTCACAATATTTAGACACTTTTATCACTAGAAAAGTGTATTGAAAGTGAAAGTGAAGTCGCTCAGTCATGTCCAACTTTTTGCGACCCCGTGGACTGTAGGCTCCTCAGTCTATGGGATTCTCCAGGCAAGAATACTGGAGTGGGTTGCCATTTCCTTCTCCAGGGGAATTTCCTGACCCAGAGATCGAACCCAGGTCTCCCGCATTGCAGGCAGACGCTTTAACCTCTGAGCCACCAGGGACTGTGTATAAATCCCTGGGAAAAGTATATTAAGGTCATCAAATTATATTTTTTCCCTTGTGTTTATGTTTTGGAGCTTGTGTAAGATTGCAGTTATAATGAGTTTTCACACCTCAGTGATATAAGATAAAACATGAAACACAGTTTAATACAGGTAACTGTGGACTTGGGGTATAATCTGGATAACTTCTGATGATCGCTTAAAAACTCTTGAATGATTCTAAACCATTCTTGGTTAATAGTTTTTGAAGGTACTGAAAACGTATTATTTAATATTTCTTGGGCTATACTCAAGGGTAGTTTTAACTTTTTCCACTCACCCCAAAATATAGTACCTTTGTCAGTTCTGCTCTTGAATAGCCAAATCCTTTTCTTCAGAAATTTTAGGTATTTTAGCTTGCAGGTGATTTGTCTTACCTGAAAGATTATTGTGAGGGAGAGGAGGTAAACTGCAGATATTCTCTAGAAATAGTGATCTTGTTTTCACATAAACATCTTCAGCTATAAGCAGTACATTTAGAGAAATACGTCAGATATATATGAACAGTTGGCAGCTCATGTTCTATTAACGTTGCATATTTTTATAGCATATTGGTTTTACTGTTGTTTTAAATTTACATATTTTTTTCCACTTCAAAAATAAATAAAGCTTATGTTGTGAAACATTGTTTCCTACAGGATAGTTTCCTGAAGTTTTAATAAAGCATTGCTAGTTTATTCAGCACTCAGTGCTCATTTTTTATGCAAGATTATAATTGCAGATGTGCAGTTTACAATTCATCATGCATTGTTTGTATACTTCATACAATATGGTGATGAAAAAGCAAAGATCATAGTTGTCTTTAAATTTTGCTTAGCATTATTCATTAGATTTACTGTCCAGTTGTTTTTCTGTTTTCTCAAGCATTTTCTGAAATGCTTATAGGAAATAATAGAATCAAATATTTTAGTGAAAAACGCAAATATAGTGTCAGTTGAAGTTAGAAAGTTAAACCTCTTGTTGGAATAAGATTTAAATCTTAAATCTTGTTGGATTTAAATCTTGTTGGAAAATTTAAATATTATATAGTGTTTTTAATCATATTCTAATAACATGAGATTGTGTTTAGCTGTTTCTAAATTTCAACTCTCCTTTGGTATTTATCCATTACACTCCTTGTTGTTCTTTTAGTTGCTCAATTGTGTCCAACTCTTTTGTGCCCCAAGGACTGTACCCTGCCAGGCTCCTCTATCCACGGGGATTCTCCACACAAGAATACTGGAGTCGGTTGCCATGTCCTTCACCAGGGGATCTTCCCCACTCAGATACAGAACCCAAGTTTCCTGCTTTGGGAGACAGGTTCTTTACCACTGAGCAATCAGGGAAGCCCTTTCCACTCCTTAACCACATAAAAAAGGTTCAGTACAGGTCACTAGAGTTGAATTTCAGTTCTCTTTTTTCCAAAGTAGTGTCTTGTATGTTGGAGAGTGTTTTGCCTATGTTCTCCTCTAAGATTTTTATAGTTTCTGGTCTTATGTTTAGATCTTTAATACATTTTGAGTTTATTTTTGTGTATGGTGTTAGAAAGTGTTCTAGTTTCATTCTTTTACAAGTGGTTGACCAGTTTTCCCAGCACCACTTGTTAAAGAGATCGTCTTTTCTCCACTGTATATTCTTGCCTCCTTTGTCAAAGATAAGGTTTCCATAGGTGCGTGGGTTTATCTCTGGGCTTTCTATTTTGTTCCATTGATCTATATTTCTGTCTTTATGCCAGTACCATACTGTCTTGATGACTGTGGCTTTGTAGTAGAGCCTGAAGTCAGGCACGTTGATTCCTCCAGTTCCATTCTTCTTTCTCAAGATTGCTTTGGCTATTTGAGGTTTTTTGTATTTCCATACAAATTGTGAAATTATTTGTTCTAGCTCTGTGAAGAATACCGTTGGTAGATTGATAGGGATTGCATTGAATCTATAGATTGCTTTGTGTAGTATACTCATTTTCACTATATTGATTCTTCCGACCCATGAACGTGGTATATTTCTCCATCTATTAGTGTCCTCTTTGATGTCTTTCATCAGTGTTTTATAGTTTTCTATATACATCACAGCAGGATCCTCTATGACCCACCTCCCAGAATATTGGAAATAAAAGAAAAAATAAACAAATGGGATCTAATTAAAATTAAAAGCTTCTGCACAACAAAAGAAACTATAAGCAAGGTGAAAAGACAGCCTTCAGAATGGGAGAAAATAATAGCAAATGAAGCAACTGACAGACAACTAATCTCAAAAATATACAAGCAACTCCTGCAGCTCAATTCCAGAAAAATAAATGACCCAATCAAAAAATGGGCCAAAGAACTAAATAGACATTTCTCCAAAGAAGACATACAGATGGCTAACAAACACATGAAAAGATGCTCAACATCACTCATTATCAGAGAAATGCAAATCAAAACCACAATGAGGTACCATTTCACACCAGTCAGAATGGCTGCGATCCAAAAGTCTACAAGCAATAAATGCTGGAGAGGGTGTGGAGAAAAGGGAACCCTCTTACACTGTTGGTGGGAATGCAAACTAGTACAGCCTCTATGGAGAACAGTGTGGAGATACCTTAAAAAACTGGAAATAGAACTGCCATATGACCCAGCAATCCCACTGCTGGGCATACACACTGAGGAAACCAGAAGGGAAAGAGACACGTGTACCCCAATGTTCATCTCAGCACTGTTTATAATAGGCAGGACATGGAAGCAACCTAGATGTCCATCAGCAGATGAATGGATAAGAAAGCTGTGGTACATATACACAATGGAGTATTACTAAGCCATTAAAAAGACTACATTTGAATCAGTTCTAATGAGGTGGATGAAACTGGAGCCTATTATACAGAGTGAAGTAAGCCAGAAAGAAAAACACCAATACAGTATACTAACGCATATATATGGAATTTAGAAAGATGGTAATGACAACCCTGTATGCAAGACAGCAAAAGAGACACTGATGTATAGAACAGTCTCTTGGACTCTGTGGGAGAGGGAGTGGGGGGATGATTTGGGAGAATGGCATTAAAACATGTATAATATCATATAAGAAATGAATCGCCAGCCCAGGTTCGATGCAGGATACAGGAAGCTTGGGGCTGGTGCACTGGGATGACCCAGAGGGATGGTATGGGGAGGGAGGTGGGTGGGGGTTCAGGATGGGGAACACGTGTACACCCATGGTGGATGCATGTTGATGTATGGCAAAACCAATACAATATTGTAAAGTAAAAAAAAATAAAATAAAAGTGTATATACTATAAAAAATAAATAAATAAAGTAGTGCCTTAATCAGGTTTTCTGTAATATAGTGTTTCAAGAAATTATCTTAGTGAATTCAAACTTGGCCCCAATTATAGAGATCAGAGCTCTCAGGCATAGGGAATACTTTTATAGTAAGAATTGCTTTTACAGATTGTGATTTTAAAATATTATATATGCATACATATATATTAAAGTATATATGATGTATAGATACTTCATATATAATATATACATATTTTTGTAATATATATGTGTGTATCAAATATATGGAACATCAGCACTTCACAGAGAAGAGTTCATGGAAGAAAGGAGGTATCCATTATAGATGGAGGTAGAGTGAGGTGTGGTTAATGAGAAGATTTATCATCTATAAAGATTTACACATATATGTATATATATGTATCTTTATATAATATGTTATGTATTAATACTATAATTAAAATTAATATATAGTCTATAAAATATTAATGCAATTATACTATTATATTTTATATGCAGTAATAATATGATACTATTGGTTATGCATATAATTCACCATCCTATCTCATTCCATTGTAATAAACAATGGATAGCTCTTTTCTTCTGTGAAATCTATGTGCAGTGCTGGTGTTCCATGTATTTGATGCAATAGAGACAGCTCTAAAAGACACCATAGAAATAAAAGTGTCTCCAAAGTGAAACTATGAGTTTCCTTAAGAATAAATACCATATGTTTCTCCATAATCATTTGCATTAACTGCTTTTATAACTCTATTTCAGGTTCTACTTATTTGAAGTCAGTCTCATTGGTCACCGAGTCCTTAAATTCAGAAAGAATAGAATATGGAATCATAGGAAAAAATGTTATTTTTGAAATTCAGATAGAACTAGATTTAATACACAGGACCATCACTTATTTGCTCTGTTAACTTTCATGAGATCCTTAATTTTTCTCATCTGTAAAGATAAAATAATATTCATATCATATGGTTATTAAGTGACTAAATTAATTTAAAACACTTGGTAAAAGGGCATTCAAGAAATCTTCATTCAGGTCCATAATTGTCTTAAAAGGCTTCTTATATTTTTAAAATATCATTTCTAACTTATAGTAAAATATTTAATACTTAATTTTATACATATGTGGTCCAGGTGAATTATGAATTTCATTTGCCATACAATCTACTTTTCCAAGTATCACACAACTAACTACATTTTTTGTCTAAGAAGGTAGAATTGAAAAGCTATTGAGAAGTAGGTCCAGTAGCATGAAATTTGGAAGACAAAAAGGAGCCGATTGAAAATACAATATTGTAAAGTAAAAAAAAAAAAAATTTAATAATAAAATAAAAAAAAGAAATCAGCCTGCTTCTCAACTTTTGTTCTGGGAGGAAGATGTGAATACTTCTGACAAGGACATGAGAAGGAAAATGGTACATAAATACATTATAAAGGGTGCTGTAAGAGTTTTCATGCTTCAGAGGTAAACAGATAATCATTTCCATATACTAGTTAAAAATAGTATGGAAATAGTTTTTCATGGGAGATTAACAACTGCAGTCATAAATGTTTGCGGTTGCTCATATGGAGGAGGCTTTGTTAGACGAATGTATTGACAGGGCAAGCAGTAGTCACTCATTTGTGTGAGCTGTTGCTTTCAAAATTCAAAATCCTGCGCAGGGTGGCTCTGATTTCAGATAATGTTGCCTATGTTGGTGGAATTATCATTTCTCTTTTTATTTTTGAATTATTTATGAGCAAGAATTTTTCTAATGGAAGAAATCATCTCCCTGGCCTTGTTTATTATCAAAGTATAATGTTCCTGTACAGTTGCTTAGGTGTTCATAACAAGCTTGTGGATCCCAAAAGGGATGGAAGAATTATTTCTGGTGGTCTTTGAATATGTAATTGGTGCCAGTTGAGAAAGCAAAATTCCAAATAAGTTGAAAGAGCTTTCACAAATAACACAACGTAATTGCAAGGCATGAAGCTCAATATATAGTTTATATAATAGTCTTACCTAACCACAAAGTATTCAAGGACCTGTCCAACAAGGGTCTTCACAGAGGTATAGATTAACCTTCTGCTGGACACT
Source organism: Bos javanicus (assembly GCF_032452875.1). Classification (NCBI taxonomy): domain Eukaryota; kingdom Metazoa; phylum Chordata; class Mammalia; order Artiodactyla; family Bovidae; genus Bos; species Bos javanicus. The sequence goes on along the minus strand of NC_083871.1, from coordinate 25,171,001 downwards.
GTACTTGTTTTAATTTATTAAAACCTTCTGGCTGTGCATTTGAAATTATGCCTGTTGAAAACATACAGCTTTTCTGTTTCGTTGTGAGCATTACCAAAAGCACCTAATAATAACGATAAAATCATGATCATCAAAAGGCAGAAAATTCTTCATCTTTGCGAAGATATATTGAAATAAAGTGGTTTTGAGATCTAGGCCAAGGACACCTTGTGGAATTTATTTACTCTTTTTAATAGTGTATTGAGGAAATACAATGTAAAAATTCAGACTTTGAAAACAGTATATAAGTGAACTGCAAAATCCCTCTTTACTTCTCAGAAAAGTTTGATACAGTGTTCACTTAAATATGGAATGTCTCATGGTAGCTTTGCTTTATGGTTAGATTTAATTTTGTGCATCATTTTAGGAACATTTCTGATATTTTGACAAGAGGTAAATTTGTATCTGATCTAGCTGAAATTCAGTCATAATTTACTAAAGCAAGTTTAGGAATGACCGGATTGCCTGTATTTTCAGACCATTTCTATATCATTTACTTCTATTTTCATTTTTATCTGTCAACAGTTCAGAAAAGGTTTTTATAGTTAATTATTCTCTGTATGGCAAGCCACTCCAGTGTTCTTGCCTGGAGAATCCCAGGGCCGGGGGAGCCTGGTGGGCTGCCGTCTATGGGGTCGCACAGAGTTGGACACGACTGAAGTGACTTAGCATAGCATAGCATTCTCTGTAGACTTAGGTTTCATATGAAGAGATCATCTACCCAATATCTCTCTTTCCACTCTTTCACTCACCTCATTAAAATATAAATTCTCTAATTTCCATTTTTGAGTATTATTTTTCCATTATAGAAACTAGAAGTTTGAATCAATAAGTGAATTCTGTATATGTTTTCTTCATTATGTATGTAAGACCCATATAGGTCTTGGCTGCACCACTTGAGTCAAGGTCCCTCTCACTTTATATCTAAAGATAATTGCTCTCTCTACCTCTCATCCAGTGGTATTCAACCAGAGGGAATTTTGCCCCCAGGGGACATTTGGCAATATCTGGAGACAGGTGGAGTTGTTACAACTGAGGATGTGGTCCTATGGGCATGTAGTAAGTACAGGCCATTGATAATGATGAACATCAGATAAAGCGCAGGACATCACACCCGCATAACAATTTATCAGTCCAAAGTGACAGTAATGCTTAGATTAAGAAATGCTGCTCTAAGCCCTTTCCATCATTCTTGCTCCAGATGGTTCTTTTCAAAGTAGTTCTCTCATTGAATAAATCACCTGAGGAGTCATTGTCCATGGGTATTGTCTTGAGTATATGATTTAAATTTTCGACCTCGGTTTCAAACTTGTACAACTAATAATATCCCAACCCAGGGCTTTTGTTAGTTGTGATGGTGTCTTCCATAGAATAGAGCATGGATTTTAGGCCCTCGGGGTCCTCACAGCATTTTCCTTTCTTTGGTTCTGGGGAATTGTATTCTCTGTACTTCTAAACTCCCAGCTCAAGTCCTAGAAGGCTTGGTTGACTTTTATGAGACAGTTGGTCCAATGAGCACGCATCATTATCTGTATGTTACTTATAACCATTTATTTCCTCCTATCTACTACTATCTTTGGTTTAAAAAGGTTGTTTCCATCACTGAAATCCATTTTACAAAAATTATTTAATATGGAGTGGATGGACTTTTATATAAAACAGATGAAACCAAAGTTTCATTTACTTGATCAGAATGAAACACTTCAGTTTCCTTGATTTTCTGCTTATTTCCAAGCAAACTTTGAGCTGTGTATCTAAGAATATTAAGGTGTTAACTTCTGTCTTATTCTTTAAATTTTTGATATATATATTTCATCATAAAAATCTTTAGAGAGTATACATTTTTTATAACAGAAACTACCTGTTAATAGATTTCTATATACCTCCTGGTTTTCTGTGTAGCACTTTGTGTATACACAATAGATATTTAGTTAATGTGTAAATGGCCATGTCATAAAAAGTAGTACTAGAAACAAAGTAAGCAGAAGACAGAATCCTACCTAGGCAGGTTTGTAGAGTATAAGGGCTAAATAAATACATAGGTAAATATATATGGCTTTTCACTGAAAATTCACTAAAATGAACTATGTTGTTGTTTAATTACTAAGTCACGTCCGGCTCTTCGTGACCTCATGAACTGTAGCACACCAGCATTCCTCGTCCTTCACTATCTCTCAGAGTTTGCTCAAACTCAGGTCCATTGAGTCAGCCATGCCGTTGAGCCATCTCATCTTCTGCTGCCCTCTTTTCCTTTTGCCTTCAATCTTTCCCACATCAGGGTCTTTTACAGTAAGTCGGCCAAAGTATTGGACCTTCAGCTTCAGCATCAGTCCTTCCGATGAATATTCAGGGTTGATTTCCTTTAGGATTGATTTGTTTGATCTTGCAGTCCAAGGAACTCTCAAGTCTTCTCCAGGACCACAGTCTGAAAGCATCAATTCTTCGATACTTAGCCTTCCTTATGGTCCAACTTCACATTCATACATGACTACTGGAAAAACTATAGTTTTGGCTGTATGGACCTTTGTCAGCAAAGTGATGTCTTTGCTTTTCAATACGATGTCTAGGTTTGTCTAAAAGAACTAAAAACAGGGAATATACTCCATTCTGAAAGTTGGGAACCTCCTCACCTTTAAACTTCAAACTCATAGGAATACCTTCCTGATATTATCCCATTTCAACCTGATTTTTTAAAAAATAGGATATAGAATTTGTTACTTAGTTCCCATAAATTAATCCTCAGCAGTATACAAAAGGAAGAAAGTTTCCGGGGAACTTCCCAGTTATTGCAATTTGGTAGAGTAAGGGCTGGGTTCACTGTTAGGAAGTTGACCCTAGCACTTTGGAAATCCATTCCTCAATTTACTAATGGGCTGTGTAGAACAGAAGGAAGAATTTACCGTTATGATTTTTTTTATTGTTTAATTTTTTTATGAGGATTAAATAAAACATGCAAGACAGAGTCTCCTAAGTGCCCATCTCCTCCCTTCAGAAACCCAATTTTATCTTGAGTAAGAAAGTTATGACCAACCTAGATAGCATATTAAAAAGCAGAGATATTACTTTGCCAACAAAGTCTATCTAGTCAAGGCTATGGTTTTTCCAGTGGTCATGTATGGATGTGAGAGTTGGATTTTGAAGAAAGCTGAGCACCGAAGAATTGATGCTTTTGAACTGTGGTGTTGGAGAAGACTCTTGAGAGTCCCTTGGACTGCAAGGAGATCCAACCAGTCCATCCTAAAGGAGATCAGTCCTGGGTGTTTATTGGAAGGACTGATGCTAAAGCTGAAACTTTGGCCACCTCATGTGAAGAGTTGACTCATTGGAAAAGACCCTGATGCTGGGAGGGATTGGGGGCAGGAGGAGAAGGGGATGACAGAGGATGAGATGGCTGGATGGCATCACCTACTCGATGGACATGAGTTTGGGTGAACTCTGGTAGTTGGTGATGAATAGGGAGGCCTGGCGTGCTGCAGTTCATGGGGTCACAAAGAGTTGGACACGCCTGAGCAACTGAACTGAACTGAATAACGTCATTTCCTAACTAACCATACAGCAGAGATGGTTGGGATGGTCTCTGAGGCATAACTAAAGATTTTCTGGAAACTTTATTTAAAAGAGCCCTTTTCCCTCTCCCTCTCTCTCTCTCATGTTTTTTCTTGATTGCAAAATATCCCAATATGCACTACTAATGAAAAATAATGAATTCTTTCCTTTCAAAACAGATTATCTATTTCCAATGACCAAAATATTGTGGCTAATATTTTAACATTATCATAACTCCACTGTTATATTCTTATCACACAAAATGTCTGTCAAGAATTTGATTAGAGTAACTGATTTTCTAAGGTGTGTTATAAGCTTGCTATGGATAGAATCTGAGATGATCTGAGGTAGAATGTAAATACTTACTTTTTAAAAGCTCAATATTTATTTGACTGCATTCACATTCTTGTCCCAGATCTTACATCTTACATGAAACTAGGTCATCAATCTGGAAAGAATGGGTCCTGAGAGTTGGAATATTGATATATCAGAGATTCAGAATGACTGAAATGCTCAAACAGAAACACTCTGTATGTATTAGTTGCTCAGTTGTGTCCAGCGCTTCGTGATCCCATGGACTGTAGCCTGGTAGGCTCCTCTGTCCATGGAATTTTCCAAGCAAGAATACTGGAGTGGGTTGCTGTTTCCTTCTCCAGTGGATCTGCCCTACCCAGGGATCAAACCCAGGTCTCCCACAATACAGGCAGATTCTTTACCATCTGAGCCACTAGAGAAGCCATGGAATTCCCATCTGATCTTTTACCGTCTGATCTGATTGTTTACCCCAAAAATAATGAGTTTGGTAGTACTAACTAAAATTAGATGGATTGCTAAAACTTTGAATCCTTTCCTTTTATGCCTTCTCTCTTATGGCTTAGCTACCATAATTAAAGCAATATATACTAATGTTTCTTGTTTATAAGTATACTGTAAGCCTGAGAATAATTTGCACATTATACATTTAGTCATGAAGTAAAAATAATTATTTTCTGATGCCTTTAAATTGCTCACCCCTCTCCTTATATCTTTCTCCTTTCTTCTCTTTCACTAATCATATTTCTAACCATAATAACTTACTGTTACGCTGACCAATATGAAGAATAAAAGGTAAATCCCATTAGAAGCCAAATAACATAGAGTTTCAGCTGTTAGGCTGTGGGTTCATTTATTTGATTGTTGCTTAACAAGATGTTATCCTCATCTGTTACAAAGGCTGTCTAATATCTTTAGGCTACCAATTTTACTCAATTTTTCATGATTGTTCTGTAAAATCAAATAAAATAGAGTCAGAAGAAATAGAATGGGGTCTATTAATTCACCATTAATTCATTTTTATACAGTTTCATCACATGCTTTTATGTTATGATTTTTATTTTGAGAAGATACTCAAAAGTTCTTAGATGAGTAACGGGTAAACCTTAACCATCCTGTCAAAATCACACTTTATATTCTAATATACTTAGATGTTAAAAAGATGGGACTAAGGTAAGTTTTATTCATTGGCTGCTGAGCATGACTTTATGATCATTATTCAAATTTATTTAAAAGTAATTTAAAAATTCATGCATTTATAGTGATGAATTGTGTTGATTTTGATCAGTTAACTTATTTTATATAAAAACTTAAAAAATTTTTCTATGACTATCACGCTCTGTTGAAAATGTAACAAATTTGGCCTTTTCTTAATTCTGTCCATTACAGAATCCTACTAAGGTAGTATATTATTTGCTTCTAATTTTCCCTTGTCCCTTCCAAGTTGGAATCTGGCCTGAGTTCTTCCTTTCGTTACTGTCTTTCTCCTGTTTTCTTTCTGTCACTAAAAACTCCCATGTTTTATGTTCTGGCCTAAATCTGGCATTCTTGCCAAGTTATTCCTTTGACTTTATTTGTCTTCTGGTTTCTCTTTATATTGAAAAACCTTTTTTTTTCTGATTACCATCTATGTGCAAGTCACAGGTTAGCTCTAACTCAGGTTAGTAGGCTTTTCATTTAAACACACTTTTGATCCCCCTAACTATGGATTTGCTTTCTTAAAGTTCTACATTTCACTTTGGGAAAATAAAGGGAAATGATGACCTTAGTCGCTGATATTGTTTAGAGAGGTTGAGATGAATTTTTACATACATAAAAGAATAGTTCCCTATTATTTTCCCATAAAGCACCTAAGAATAGCAAAACGGATTTAGTTGTAGTTGAAGAATAGAATTGCTTCAAATATTGCATAAGTTTATTATCCCTTTAACTGAAATCTTAAACTAACTTTTGACACTTGATTGTTTTTACCAGTCAATAACATAAATCCAAATTAAGAAAATTAGTAACATTAGCTATAAAACTACTGGATGAGTAATGTTTAACATTTAGTAGATTTTTGTTATTTATTCTTTTTGAACATCCTACACATGCAGAGTCAATTTAATTATTCTGAGTTTCAATTGAATTTTTGTCATTGATTAGTCTGTTTTAATTTGGAAATGTCAGTGCTTTATCTAGCAGTGTTCAAGAGTAAATTATGACCATTTTATGGAATTTCATCTTTACTATTAGTGATTTTTTCCTTTATTACATTCACAATTGATTATTGTCAATGTTTTGGGAGCTATCAAATTTTATAAAGTGGAATACTTTAAAATATTAAATTTTCTAACTAGTTACTGCTATTATGTAGGAAAACTCACATTGTTTTATGGATTGATCTTGTACCTGGTTACTTGCTACAGGCTATTAACAGTTCTTTTATATTTTCAAATGATTACTTTTTATGTTTAAAAGGCAAGATGGATTGTCTTACTTTCTAACATTTAATTACTTCATGTTTCTTTTTTTGTTATATTGATTAAGAAACCCAATACAGTGATGCATTTTAGTAGTGATGCAGTTTATCCTGTGCTTCCTCTAAGAGAAATTCTTAATATGATGAAACAGTGTTTCTTCTTCCCACTTTTTCCCCCCTTTTTGTATTCTTACTCAGGGATAGGTTTGAATAGTACTAAATGCCTTTTGGCATCTAATTAAAAATTCCTATTGTGTTTTTCATTTAATTTCATAACATGTTACATCAAAATAGATTCTCACATGATGAAAGCAAACTTGAAATCCTAATATAAAGAATTTTTTTCCAGTGTATTATGATAGAACATTGTATCCATATTTTCACAACTTTTAATTAACACAGTATTGTTCCCACGTACTATTACTGTATAAATGTCATTTACTTCTGATAGTTTGTTTTCCTTATAGAGGACTCCCTTTCTTTTTAGAACTTCTTGCCAACTACAGCATGGTCATTTCTCTGGATCAAGTGTCCACATGATTTCTTTAGGCTGTGAATAACCATCTTTATTGCCAGTTCTTTAATGTAGATGGGGATTGAGGAGACAGGCCATCCTGCCCACTCCTTGGAATATAGTTAGTGAAGAGTTACCCCCAGAGATTGGCCCAAGATCTTTTTCTGCTCCTGGAATTTATTCATCTTCGGCTGAAATCAATCCCACATTGTCATCTGCAGAGCCCTACCTTGTGTGTACTGGGATCTTTGGTTTTAGTTTCCAGTCTAATTCCATCTTTTCCTGTTTCTCAGAAATTCTCCAAAATGTCTAGTCTCTTCATGGCATTCTTTATTTTCCAGTATCACCATTATATGTATTTGTGTGTACACATGTGCACTGCCAGAGCGCACTTAACCCCACCATCACTACCAGGACACCTTTGCAGAGATTTAAAATGAGGGGGCATGTGCTGTCAGGTTACCAGCTTGATCCCACTTCTCAGTGATTTATTAAAATGAAAAATCCTTATTAAATAGAGCTTTGTTCTTCTGTTACATTCTTAAGTCATCATCCATTAGACAGGTTACTTCATGCAATTAAAAAATAATCAGTCGATTTCATTTAAAATGTACTTAGAACTTATAACAACATTCCATTTTGAGGGGTAGGGTTGGGGAGGATGGTCTTCAGAGTCCACAGTGATAATTCTCATTATTCATAATCCTATACTTGAAATCACATCCTTCCCTGGCTGTTATCTTTCTCACATTATCTTCAAATTTGTGGTAATTACACTTTTATTGATTCACTAGGTTTATTTTTAATGAGCTTCTGAATTATTCTATTGGGTTACATGAAATAGATCAGCTATTTTCAGATGAATTGACATAACATCAATGGCCCAGAGTAAAGGGTGATGACTATTCTTGATACTGTCTTACTAGTAGCAAAAAATAAATTTAATAGTTACTATATTTAAAGTAACAAAACTCTATTCTGTGTTTATTTAGTTTTAAAAGATCATGTTTTAGTTTCAAAAACTGGAACTACTTTTCTTTTGTGGCTTCCAAGGCAATGGCACCCACTCCAGTACTCTTGCCTGGAAAATCCCATGGATGGAAGGGCCTGGTAGGCTATAGTCCATGGGGTCTTGAAGAGTCAGACACGACTGAGCGACTTCACTTTCACTTTTTACTTTCATGCATTGGAGAAGGAAATGGCAACCCACTCCAGTGTTCTTGCCTGGAGAATCCCAGGGGCGGGGGAGCCTGGTGGGCTGCTGTCTATGGGGTCGCACAGAGTTGGACACGACTGCGCGACTTAGCAGCAGCAGCAGCAGCAGCAGCTCCCTGTTCCACAATGAAAATATGAGATTGTGTTTTAAATGCCATTTCAGATATTCGCTTTCTGAGTGGCTCTTAAAAAAAAGATGATTAGCAGTTTTCTTATTGAAGTGTGTTAAACAAGAGTGTTTAAGTGTTTCTTGTTTAAGTCAAATTTATTCACAATTTTTTGGTTTTTATTAGTAAAAATGTCAAATTTTTGGTGCCAGAGTAAACCTTTTACATATTCGTCCCTCAATTTGTCAAGCTTTTTTTTCTAAAATGGAGAGAGCTGTACGTAGTTAAAAAAAAAAAAAAAGCCCACAAATTCTATATTCCTTTAAAATTCCCACCCCATGGATTTTTGTAGTTGAATATGGATAGGGATATCTTCCCATGTCTCTTAAGCATCATACAGCTTGGCATACGATCCATATTTTAGAGTTCATCATTATCATCCCATGGTACCTATGGCCTAGCATGTCGGGCAGTCCTCCGCTAAGACCTATAAAACAGTTATTTTTAAAACATATTCTTGGCTTCTTGTGATTGATGTGAAAGTGGATGTTTCTGGACAGAGCCCTAGGTACTGAGGATTCTGTCATATTTCTCTACAAACAAGTCATTCCTTATGAGTCTAACTAGTTTGCCTTCGGACTTATCTGAAATTTGAATCAACTCAAATATAGCTCATCTATAGTCAATATTCCTCTTCTATAACTTGGTTTGTTGATGTTTTATACACCCTAGGAATTAGCAACATAGCAAATGGCAGGAAATGGCCATTAATTATTTTGCTTAGAAGGGTGGACAAATAAGTACTGAGAAGCTTACTGTCATTTCTTAGAGTGTTTAAATGTCAAGCATATTAAAATATAGCATTAACCTATATGCAATCTTCTCATAAATCTCTTTTTTTGGATTAATAAACCTATTATAAACAAACAGACTAATGTTATGAGATATTGAAAACTCTACACTATTGGGGAAGGACTGACCTACACATAGTACAATATATAAAATAGATGGTAATAAGGACCTACTTACAGGACAGAGAAGATATATTCAAGATATTATTGAATATACTGCAAGATATATTTAATATCTTGTAGTAATCTATAATGGAAAAGAATCTGAAAAATATATATATACACATATATATGTTTAATCATTTTGCTGTATACCTGAAACCAGCACAACATTGTACATTAACTGTATTTCAGCTTTTTTAATGATTAAATATTTTAAATGAGAAACAAAAATTGCAATGTACCTAGTCAAAACCAAGGGACTCTTTTTTACTCTTTGATTAAACAAATCTGTTTTGTTTCTCTCATAAAATATCCACTTTATCCCTTCTAAACATCACCGACTTAATGGATATGAGTTTGAGCAAGCTCCGGGAGTTAGTGCTGGACAGGGAAGCCTGGCATGCTTCAGTCCATGGGGTCGCAGAGTCGGATACAACTGAGTGACTGAACTGAGCTGAACTGAAACAGCACATTACTAGTTAAAAGCAAAAAGATAATATGCTATAAATGAATATACAAGAAATTGTTACCTCAGAATGAACATAATGATTGTAAATCAGGATGTCCCCTCAGTATTGAATATCAAGATCATGAACATGATGAACAAGGCTTCTTCCCTAATAATTAGAAAAACCTCCCCAAGCTCTCCTTTCTTGAAGACTTATTGTAAAACTGAGAAGTACAATATCCAGAATGCCGTCGTAAGCAACAGTCTTAGGTTATCTCTCTGTTGTTATTTTTGTTTTGTCTTTGGCCTGCATTGATGAGAACTTATTTCCAAGTAAAATGCGTGAATCCAAACAAAACAAACTAAGCAGGCTAGATTTTTTAGTGCATGTTTTCCTTTCATTTTTCAAGTCACAGAAATAAGTATTTCATTCTGCGAGAGGGCTGTATTTCTTATAAGAATGATGTACCTAATGACTTGTAAGAACTTCCTGTCATTGAACTCGAGTTTACTTTTAAATGTCTTTTAATATATTCCTATCATGATTATCGATCATTTTTACTTTCATGATTTAGTGTTCACTACACAACAGTGTCTGTTGCTCTTCTCATTGAACGTGTGTATAAGCCAGACAGACATTTTCTCCCCTGCAACTATTATTCCTCTCTGCTAGTATTTTAATTATTTATAGCTGTCAGGCACTTATTTGTCTTTTAAAGGTCTTCCAATCCCAATCAGAATGAATAAACAATTAAAAGGAAGAAAGGTTTTGTAGATTTTCTTTTCCTTTTGATTGTGTGTGTTCTATATAACACTTAAATTATTCTTTATGAAATTAGTACATCCAGGAAACCAGAGATTTATGCCTTAGGCTGGGTGAATGGAAAATATGTCAGTGCTTCCTTTGTGAGGTTTCCAGGGTGCCACAGGAGATTTTTAAATGCGCTGCTTATTTGTGTTCTCCCCAGATCTTTTTCAGTTTATTATAATGCTGGAGAAATAATTAAAATGTTGCCTAGCCTTTCCTATGCTCTACACCTCACTGAAAACATGTCGGCAGAGCAAGCAAACGTTCATCATGTCTCAATAAAAAACAGATCCTGCCAGGGATCATGCCAAAACCAACCAAGCATGACAGTCAAATCAATGTATGTTTTGGTTTCAATTTTTATTTTTGCCTTTGCTTTAGCAACGTGACTCTGGTATATGTTGTTCCCTATGGCTGATCATTTTATGGCATGACAGTTCCTGAAATGGACAAGGCTTCCTGCTAACCTTTGCCATGTGTATATGTGTGACAACATAAACTATAAGAGAAAGTGACATTTGACTCAGTAAATATTTGTGTTATGTCCCCTACATCTGTTTTACAGAACTTCCTTTATACCTCCATCTGTATTCACTGAACCTACCTTTTGTCTGAATGTTACCAATTCTGGAATCAGTATCCCAGTTTTCAAGTTAGACTTTTTATTATTATTGACCCAAGAGAGTTAATTCTCTCATCAGTTTATATTCACATCATAAAACATAAATTAATTTGGTTGTTTTTTATTTATTTACTCTTTTACTATTTGAGGGGCAGAGCATACGTACCATGCTGTGTGTTAGACCACACAGCCAGCTTATTGTTGCTGAGTCATATAAAAATTTCAAAAGGGATTATCTTTTTAATTTGATATTAAACTGAGCATAAAAATTAATGGGTCAAAACTTCGGTCATTTAGAAGCTTGTTTTCTTGGATAAGATTATCCCTGATGCTGTTACGTGCTTGGACTCTAATACATTCTAATCCTGATTTTAAGTCTGTATTTTTTAGTTATTGTCTGTGTGACTTTGGAAAAGTTACTCAGGCTCTCTTGGTTTTAAGTTTCTAGTTAATGGAATTTACCCCATAGGATGTGTTATGTTTTCTTTACCCTTTTCCCCTGGTGGTTTTGTAAGGTAGTATCCTGTCTTATACTGCTGCTGCTGCTGCTAAGTCGCTTCAGTCATGTCCGACTCTGTGCGACCCCATAGACGGCAGCCCACCAGGCTCCCCCATCCCTGGGATTCTCCAGGCAAGAACACTGGAGTGGGCTGCCATTTCCTTCTCCAATGCATGAAAGGGAAAAGTGAAAGTGAAGTCTCTCAGTCGTGTCCGACTCTTAGCGACCCCATGGACTGCAGCCTACCAGGCTCCTCCATCCATGGGATTTTCCAGGCAAGAGTAGTGGAGTGGGGTGCCATTGCCTTCTCCTGATTCTTGCTAGAAACAATTATATGGTGATACTTGTCAAAATGTGGTTATTTTATTTCCATCATTCTTTCCAAGTTTAATAATTAAAAGTTTACAATAAGGAAGAGTTTCTATCTTCCTCTCTTCTTTCATCTCTCTCTCCCTGTCAGTTCATGAGTATTAGCTTTATTTTATGAATTTTGCTGAATAACTTTATTATTTTGTTGCTTTATTTGTGCCAAATTTGGTCATTAAGAGGACTTTCATGTTACTTACTGTCCTCATCAGATTTTGAGCATCCCTTACTCTTTAGAACCAAAAGATACTTTAAGATTTTCTTGTTTCCTCTCCCAGCCTTGGAATCAACAATTTCTTAAAGAAAAGCAAATTTCTTTTATTAGATAATAGTATTTAGAAACCAAGATCTGGGCACTTAGGGTGCTCATTGCTCCTGGAGCATTGTTATTTGTAAACCCTTTGAGTAGGCATTGCTAGGAAGTGTATGTATTTTTATACACTTATTTCTATATTTATATACATATGTTTGTATGTAATGTATACTTTATCTACACTAAACCATGAGTTCACACTGACTTCTGTTTCCAGTCCAATAGCATGGGATCTTTCTAGCCTCTCCCTTTCCTTATATGTTACCCTTTTCTTCAAGGGTGAGGAATCTAGCTTTTATTATCAGCAGTATGTTTACTACTTTGTTCATTCTTGGAAACATATAAGTGTGATTTCAGAATTGCTAGCACGTATCTCTGGTAAAACAAATTTACTAATTAGAGTACAATAGCTGTATGTAGTTCTTTGTCTTAAAATGTAGAATGAAAATAGTATTCTCTGAAGATAATTAGGTTGGTTATTTTCATTTTCATCCTCTTCAGTTTTATTATTTATTTATAAAATATTTTACTTCATTTGTTGTTATTAATAATTCATTCTGAATTACCCCTACATTCATCCTGGTTGATACCAAGAAAAATTTCTATGCAGTTCGGAGTGTTACCTTACAGTCTTTTGCCTCATTTCTTTTTCTGTTTTTCGGCATATAGGGTGGTTCATTAATTTAGGTGGCTGAATCTTAATTTCCTTCTTTCGTGTAATAACTCTGTGTGGATGTATTAAGTTCACTCTTGTTTCTTTGTTGTGAATTTGGCTAGTTTAAAGATAATCTGACTTACTGCTGCCTTCCCTGTCAATGTAGCAAAATGCAGATTCTTTAGTTAATTTTTCTTATTTAATGGTGGGGGAATCTTCTGTTATTTAAGTATCCTAAATTTTCCCCTTTACCTCTCAACTACTTTAGATTACTTCTCTTTTTCTTTTTGTATTTTTCTCTTCCAGGAGAGGACTGTCACTTCCATTCAAGCATAAAGTCAGTTCTCATGGTCATGCTGTTTTTATGCATGCACTTTTTTCTACTTTTTACTTTTTTTTTTTTTTTTTACTATTTTTACATACTTTAAAAAAATTGTTTTACACTTAAAGTAGGCTTATTCTCTCTGTTGATGGTTTTAGATGTTCATAGTAGCTTTCCACTTCCTTCAAGTTTTTGTCAGACTGCCATTAACTGCCATGAAGGCTTGAGACAGGGCAGAGGCACATGAGAAATTATTCACTGAAATTCGGTGGTTTTCTGTTTTTATCTTTTAACTTCCAGTTATTTTGAAGTTTGGAAATTCTTTCCCTTCAACACTGAAAGTGTTGTGTGTTTGTGTTTTAATCGTTTCATTGTTAATTATTGTTTTTGGAGAAAATATTGACAGTCACCATTGGCTTTAGATCCCTGAAAACCCCTAGAAATCTTTTATCCCATTTCCCCTCTACTAATTTAAGTTTCTTGTTCTATTGTTCATGGACTATTTCTTAGATTTTTTGAAATTTTATTTTCCTTATTTATGTGAAAATCTTATTATTTTAATCTGCCAAAACTTTCATGGATCTCAGAACATTTTGTTTAATCACTTGCCTTCCACCTTTTATGCTAGGGTTCTTTTTTAAAAATTGATTTGGCGTCTCTGGGTCTTAGTTGCGGCATGTGGGATCTAGTTCCCTGATCACGGTTCTGAACCCAGGCCCTGCATTCAGAGTGTGGAGTCTTTAGCCGCCGGACTACCAGGCAAGTCCCTGTGCTGGTGTTTTTACTCAGCGCTTGTATTTTGTTCTTTTAAATACTTTCCACATTTAAATGTTACATTTTTTCCCTGAGACACTTCTTCTTTTAGATTTACAGACTTATTTTAGAACTACTTCTTTGTTTTCCATACCTTCTAACCTATTAGATTTTCTTTCTGAAATTATTTTTTTTCCTACTTAAGGTACAGCCTTTAGTGCCAGAGTATTTTTAGGAATAAAATTTTATGTTTATCTGAGGGAGTCCATCTTCTGTTTTCATTTAATAAATACTGTTTGTGGGGTATTATGTATAAGTATTCTAGGTTGATAGGTATTTTTGGAAGGAAGTTTTGTTTTTTGGTGACTTTTTTATTTTTATTCTTAGCAGTTTGCAAATATGTCATGTTTTTGCCACTGTTATTGCTGTGAGAAAAGCTGTTTTCCATGTAACGTAACTGTTAGTCCTGTGTTGATTGTTCTCTCTAGCTGCTTTAGGATCATGTCTTTATGTTTAGTGTTCCATGGTTTCCCTGAAATTTGTCTACTTGTTGAATTTCCTTTTTACCCACTTTGAAATTCAGTAGGTTTCCTTTATGAATGAATGCCTATATTCTATAAATTCTGCACAATTTTTTAGCAATAACTTATTTATTATTTATCCCCATTGTCTCGCTCCTCACTTTCTGATTATGTATTAAACATTGCTATCATGTCTGCCAAATCTCTTAACTTCTCTTTATATGTTCTGATAGGAATTTTGATTAATTTCTTCAATGCTGTCTTCAGTTTCAGTAATTCTCTTTTCAGGTGAGTCTAATATGTTTGACCCATCTTTTGAGACATTTTGTTTAAATTGTAACATTTTTATTTGTAAATTCTATTTATTTTTCAAGCCTGCTCTTCTTTGAGGGCCTTTACTTATTTTTGTTATTCCTATACTTGTTTATTTTGAATTTTTTTAAATAGTTTTAAAATATTTTGTGCTTGGAAATTCTAATGCTGGATTCATTTTGAAACTAAACTGATCCGTTGTTTTCTTCATAACTTATTATTTTGAGTGCATATACCTGTTTGTTTGTTTAGCTTGCTGAACTACATATTCATTTAGTGGAAAAAGCATCCATCTATTCATATCTTAATATATAACTTACAGCTAATCTCAGGGAGCTCCTTGAATTACAGTCACTGAAAGGAGTCTCATTTTTATTTTGTACTCATTTATTTCATGATCGTGTAAGATAAGTTTTAAAATACTCTTTTTAAAAAACAAAAAAACCCAAAAAACGCAATTGTTAGGTATGCTTTCAGAGCCCTGCATATCCCACAGTGTCTCCTTTTGGGTTCTTACAGTTAGCCAGGATGCCTAGTAATATATGTAATTTAGTTCTTTAATTGGTATCTTGATTCTCTTCTCATTATTTTTACTCTTTTATTCTTCTGAGCTCTATAGATCTTCAAATCTGTATTCCATTTAGCTAAGTTAAATTAGCTAAGAAAAGATTGTATGCCACTTCAAATAAGATATTTAATTCAAATACATTTATTTAATATCTGTATGAAATCTGGAGTGACACAAAATTATTCCTGCTTTGTTCTTACCTCTGTGTTTGAAGCATCTTCTTGAATCTTGTTGTTTTCACTTTGCTGCATCATTTCAGAGAAAGGTGGTTAATTCTAATGATTTCAAAAAGTTCTTTCCATCTAGAAATTGTTTCACATATCTGCTGATTTTTGTCTACCTTCTTATTGAGAAGAAGCTCTATGGATAATATTCTACCGTGTGTTGTTCTCCATGCAAAAGACCTCTGCTCTTCATTGTAGGAGAGAGCTTTGTCAGGTTAGTTTTCTGCTAGTCAATGCTGATACAAGTTGGCACCATTCTGATCAGGTTAGAACAGTTTTTGTTAATTAGGAATTTTTTTTTTTACATAGTTTTAAAATACTTTGTGCTTGGAAATCCTAATGCTGGATTCATTTTGAAACTAAACTGGTCTGTTGTTTTCTTCATAGCTTACTATTTTGAGCGCATATATGTGTTTATGCGTTTGTCTAACTTGCCCAACTACATATTCTGTTTAGTGAAAAAAACATCTATCCATTCATATCTTAATATATACCTTATATGTTAATATCAGGGAACTTCTTGAAATATAGTCATTGAAAGGAGTTTCATTCTTATGAGAATATACAGTTTTTAATACAAAGGTAAATACTTTTCTGTGGAACTTTACAAGTAAAATTTTGGATACTAACTACTCACACATTAAACCAATATTGAAGTCTAATGGTCATGAACTAGACTTTTTTTTTCTTTTTTAACTGCCCAGAACTATTTTAACAATAATTCTCTCTGCCCACTCACATGTTCCTATCAAGAAGTTATGTTTGAATTGGGCTATTTTAGTTATTTAAGTTTGTAGTTAAAATTTTGAGTCTAAAGTTTATGGAAAAATTTTACCCAGGCTTTATGTTCTAAGAGAAATTATCAGTATATTTTTCTAGTAACACCTGAGCAATCCATTCAGCAAGATAGCCTTATGAATAATCTTTTTGTCCATCCTATCATTTCTCACCCATTGTGGAAATAGTACCCACTGCAGAAATAGTACCCATTGCTTACCAACACCTAGTCTACAGATTTTTTGCTTATGCAACCACCTCAAGGAAGAGAATACCTACGTAATTGTCTGTTTTATCCTCCTGACTTGGGTATATTAGTGTAAATTTATTATTGTCCCTTACACTTATCTCTGAGACCAGGCTTTTTTTTTTCATAGGAGAGAAATCGTGTAGCGTAAATTTCTTGCTTTTGACATCTTTCCAGTTTTCAAGTATAGATACAAGGTTTTTTTTCTTATTTTTATTTTCAGGAGGTTATTTCTATAATGATGTATCTTTATCTAAAAATTTTGATGCTTCAAATATATCTTAACAGTTTTATATAAAGCCAGATCTTTATAGAATTAATTAGCAAATTCATCTAGTTCGTTTCCTGAGTACCTACTGTAGGCATAGTACTTTGATTTTAAAATTTAATTTGGGAGAGTTGCCTTTTACTTTCTACAGTTTAGTTAAGAAAATGGGATCTTATACATACACAAACTTGACAAAATATTTGTAAGAGATTGTGAGGCAAACTGTTATCATGTAAATTACTGATGTGCAATAAAATAGATGACTTCATAAGAGGAAGTCATCGCAGCCAGGTCTTAGAAAATTCATGTGAATTAGAAAGACAATTATTGGGATACAATTTTACTGGAGAAAATAATGATTATATCAGTATGGCCACAGAAGCCGATTCTGTATAGTAAAGGAGGGAAAGTATGTTCAGGAGGATTGATTGGGAATAATCTTGAATTCTAAGGTGAAGTTTGTGCTGAAAGTAATACCATGAAAATGATTGTTCTAGTAAGGTTAGTGCAGTAGCCAAGAGCAGAAAGAAGTAGCCAGCTAGGATACTGTAGCGGGATCTAGTTACAGAATGATAAAGACTAGACTTAGAGTGGTTGGAGTACAGCTGGCGAGGGATGTCACAACACAAAACTAGCAGGACGTGGTAACCGTTGCGTGAGTTGTACGCGATCAAAACATTTTTGCTGATTAAAAGAGACATTGTGTATGAGACAGCTTTTTCAACTTTATTAGGTTGGGGAATTGATATTGTGAATGATGTTGTAACAAAGTACAGTATGACAGTGACAAGTCCCAGATCTAGAAATAATTGACATAATAATGAGCTGCTTGTTCCTCGAGCCAGACGTCTGGTGCTTTTGGCTGTCCGTGTTTTACCCCACTGTGTTCTGGCTCTGAGCTCTGCATACTGTATTAATACTGGGTCTGTATTAATCTTTATTCTCTGTTCTCATTCAGCAGAGTAACACTGCTGCCCCCATAGGATATTCTTAACCAGCTCTCTCTTTTTTCTTAATTATCCAATTTCACAAATACTCACTGAGCACCTTCACTTGTGCAAGGCCTTGTGCCAGGCCTGAAGAGTAAAGGAGATGAGAAGTGCTATGGGGTGACCGTGTTCATAAGTGAACTCAAGTACGTTTTCCCTGGTATTTTTCAGGAGACATGTGTTTCACTCAGACGAGCAAGAGGCAAATTCTTTTCATTTGGAGAGAACTGTTTTGTTTTTCTCAGTCTCTTAGTTAATGACTGCTTTATTTCCTGCAGTTTGGGAGATTTACAACACCAGGCATTTATTTTCATTTCCACTAGGGGACAGTGTGTTACCATTAGATTTTTTTTCTTCCATATCAGCAAATTGTATGCAGAAAGGAAATTTAGCCTCTGATTATTGGGATATGATTTTAATTATCTTATACATGTGACACAAATTTAAATATTTCTAAAGTATACAGTTTTGATTTTTGTGTATTTTGTGTGGTATGGATGGATACATATGCAGACATATATACAGAGTTTATTTGTTTAGAATGCTTGAAATTTTGAAGCATTTAGATAATTTTTACATGAGTTCACCAAAACAAGGGTGGATGGCAGAAAGATATTAATATCAAAATATAAGCCACTTGAATTTCAGGACAGTTTTGTCATTCATGGAAATTGAATTAGGCTTTTGGTATGAAATTTGCTGAGAAAATATAATGTTTACCCTTCCTTAAGGATAATATCTTGAGAAATTTAAAGCCTAAATTTTTATATATTTTTTTAAATTATAAATTTTCTTTTAACAAGGTACATTGTGTTCTTTAGGAATGATATTCATGGAAGATGAAAATATCTAAAAGATTTCTTTTAATTTGTCTATAAAGATTTGGAGAACAGTGATGTCATAGCTTTTCCTGCCATTCTTGGAGACAATATCCTACAAAAGTACTATAAATTTGATTCTAACAGCATACCATAAATTTATTTATATCTCTTTATTCAAGTACTGATTGTGTGATAGCGTAATAGGGTTTAATATTTAGAAATATGCCTTTTAAAAAAGTACTTTAAGTTTAGCCACGCTGGGTATGGCTTCCCTATTGTCTCAAATAATAAAGAATCTGCCTGCAATGCAGGAGACCTGGGTTCGATCTCTGGGTCGGGAAGATCCTCTGGAGAAGAGAATGACTACCCACTCCAGTATTCTTGCCTGGAGAATTCCAGACAGAGGAGACTGGTAGGCTATAGTCCTGGGGTTGCAAAGAGTCAGACATGACTGAGCCACTGACACTTTCACTTTTCACACTGGGTATAGTTTTGCCAAAAGTTGTCCTTTGAGAAAACTGAAAGAGATAGTTGATCAGTAAGGATATGGCATTACAGAGGATATGGCATTACAGAAAATCGACCACTTGTACACTTGCAATGTGTTACTTCTTCATCACTTGCTTCTGGAGTGGCAGACTATGCCTATCTAAATTGTGAAGTGGATGGTGATACTGTGCTGTGCTTAGTCACTCAGTCATGTCTGACTCTTTGCGACCCTATGGACTGTAGCCCACCAGGCTCCTCTGTCCATGAGATTCTCCAGGCAAGAATTCTGGAATGGGTTGCCATGCCCTCCTCGAGGGGATCTTCACAACCCAGAGATAGAACCCAGGTCTTGGAGCAGGGGAAAAGAAAAGCTGCTGTGAATGATGAGGTACCCCCTTCATCCCCAGTCTTCTGTGACAATAAAGAAATCCTCTTCCTCTTGATTTTCAAAGACCTTGCCAAAGGCTTCAAAGTCGCATGAGAGACACATGTACCCCAGTGTTCATTGCAGCACTGTTTACAATAACTAGCACGTGGAAGCAACCTAGACGTCCATCGGCAGACGAATGGATAAGAAAGATGTGGTACATTTACACAATGGAATATTACTCAGCTATTAAAAAGAATGCATTTGAATCAGTTCTAATGAGGTGGATGAAACTGGGGCCTATTATACATGGTGAAGTAAGTCAGAAAGAAAAACACCAAAACAGTATATTAACACATATATATGGAATTTAGAAAGATGGTAACGATGACCGTATATGCAAGACAGCAAAAGAGATACAGATATAAACAACAGGCTTTTGGACTCTGTAGGAGAAGGTGAGGGTGGGATGTTTTGAGAGAATAGCATTGAAACATGTATATTACCATATGTGAAATAGATCCCCAGTCCGAGTTCAGTGCATGAAACAGGGCACTCAAAGCTCGTGCACTGGGACAACCCTGAGGGATGGGATGGCGAGGGAGGTGGGAGGGGGTTCAGGATGGGGGACACATGTACACCCGTGGATGATTCATGTCAATGTATGGCAGAAACCACTACAATATTGTAAAGTAATTAGACTCCAATTAAAATAAATTAATTAATTTTAAAAAATTAAAAAAAAAAATGGGGCCTAATTTAACCTAAAAGATTTTGCAGATTAAGGAAACCTTTTGACAAAACAAAAAGACAACCTACTGAATGGGAGAAAATGTATGCAAATAGCATAACCAATAAGGGATTAATATCTAAAATATGTAAACAGTTCATAGAAATCAATATAAAACTGTAATTAAAAAGTGGGCAGAAGACCTATATAGGCCTCTTCTTCAGGGTTGGCCTGCTCTCATGCCTGGGGGGTGTACTATCCTTTGTTTACCAAATAAAACTCTGAGTTGCAACCAAAAAAAGAGCCCCATGAGAATTTTTGCATTGAAAAAGTTTTTACACTACTGAAAATAAGAGATATAATCATGGGAAGGAAACCTATCCATCAACCAAAAAGAGAAAAAAAAAGATACAGTAAGTACAAAAAAACCCTCCAAGTACAGGGTTGTACTGATAAGACTTAATTCAGTTCAGTTCAGTTCAGTCGCTCAGTCGTGTTGGACTCTTTGTGACCCCATGAATCGCAGCACGCCAGGCCTCCCTGTCCATCACCAACTCCCAGAGCTCACTCACACTCATGTCCATCGAGTCAGTGATGCCATCCAGCCATCTCATCCTCTGTCATCCCCTTCTCCTCCTGCCCCCAATCCCTCCCAGCATCAGAGTCTTTTCCAATGAGTCAACTCTTTGCATGAGGTGGCTAAAGTACTGGAGTTTCAGCTTTAGCATCATTCCTTCCAAAGAAATCCCAGGGCTGATCTTCAGAATGCACTGGTTGGATCTTCTTGCAGTCCAAGGGACTCTCCAGAGTCTTCTCCAACACCACAGTTCAAAAGCATCAATTCTTTGGTGCTCAGTTTTCTTCACAGTCCAACTCTCACATCCATACATGACCACTGGAAAAACCATAGCCTTGACTGGACGGACCTTTGTTGGCAAAGTAATATCTCTGCTTTTCCATATGCTATCTAGGTTGGTCATAACTTTTCTTCCAAGGAGTAAGCGTCTTTTAATTTCATGGCTGCAGTCACCATCTGCAGTGATTTTGGAGCCCAGAAAAATAAAGTCTGACACTGTTTCCACTGTTTCCCCATCTCATGAAGTGATGGGACCAGATGCCATGATCTTCATTTTCTGAATGTTGAGTTTTAAGCCAACTTTTCACTCTCCTCTTTCACCTTCATCAAGAGGCTTTTTAGTTCCTCTTCCCTTTCTGCCATAAGGGTGGTGTCACCTGCGTATCTGAGGTTATTGTTATTTCTCCCAGCAATCTTGATTCCAGCTTGTGTTTCTTCCAGCCCGGCATTTCTCATGATGTACTCTGCATATAAGTTAAATAAGCAGGATGACAATATACAGCCTTGACGTACTCCTTTTCCTCTTTGGAACCAGTCTGTTGTTCCATGTCCAGTTCTAACTGTTGCTTCCTGACCTGCATACAAATTTCTCAAAAGACACTCTAGAGTAAATTGAGAATTATATTTTTAAAAGATAAAAGTAATCAGAACTTTCATGAATCTTTCATCTAAACACAGTTTATTTCTTCAGAGAAATGTCTGTTTGGAGCCTGTATCCATTTTTTAACTGAGTTGTTTGTTATCTTTTCTATTAAGTTGTGTAAGGTTTTAAAAATATATATATAATGGATTGTAAATCAATTATACTTCAATATAAAATAAAACTGTTTTTAAAATAACATATTTTATCCTAATCCTGAAGGTACAAAGTGATAAGGAAATAGTTAAATATGACAAATTTCTAGTTAAAACCCATGGTGAATTCTAATGCTAAATAATTCAGTTTGAGGATATAAAAAATTTAAAATAGCAATTTTATGTTGATAGTTTATTTGATATTTTTCCTGATATTTAAAAAAATCCAGCTGTAAGAGACTCTTTCAAGATGTCAATGAGAAATTGCTAACCTGCTGAATAAAATTAAGTACATATTTTTCTGTTGTTACTTTTAGCTTGACTTCCATTATATCTTTCTTAACCTCTAAATCAGCAGAAAGCTAAACTTTGTAAATTATTGCTATGATTCTTTTGGTGATCTTTTATTGAAAATTGCAATATTCAAACAAAAATGTTTTCTTTGTACAGATTTTGAGTATTTTGGTGGGGGTAAATGTTCTCTAAAAATGTATACAATATTATGAATTATCAGTTTTATATAACAAATCAAATTTAGTTCCTTGAATTTAAATAGTCTTGAAAGTAAGTTTTACAAAGCTTTCTTTTCTTACTAGAATAAAATGTGTTTATTCTGAAAATTTTGAAAATAATGCAAAATATAAAGATGAAATAAAAATAGCCATAAATCTGTCATCCAAGAATAACTCTTGTTTACATTTTGATATTTTCCCTTCCAGTAATTTAAGAAACCTGGCTACTTTATGACCAGTTTCTAGTTTATAGTATAGCTTTAACCAATAAAAAAAGTGAATGTTGTATTTTCCAGCTAGAAGTTATATTCTTATTTTATGAGATGATAGTGTTTGCAATTATTATATTTTTTCCAAAATGTGACATTGTTATTAAGTGAATAGAGTGATAAAGTAAAACAAGTAATTCCTGTTATGACAATAATTTAGATTTAAGCAGAAATGTTGCGACGCTATGGACTATAGCCTGCCAGACCCCTCTGTCCATGGAACTCTCCAGGCAAGAATACTGCAGTGGGTTACCATTGCCTCCTCTAGGGGATCTTCCTGACCCAGGGATGGAGCCTGCATCTCTTACTCTCCTGCATTGGCAGGTGGATTCTTCACCACTAGTGCTACTTGGAAAATACCATAGACTTTAACATATCTTTTTATGTATCTTCCCATTTTTTGTTTAATTAAAAAAAATTAATGCTTTTGTTTTTTATGTGTTATATAAACATTAATGTGCCATGTTCACAGTTTATTCTCTCTGACTGCTGAGTATAAATCAAGGTAAACCTGAAGCCTAGAAATGAATGTTGCTAATGTTACACATAGAGATTCCCTGGTGAGTCAGTGGTAAAGAATCTGCATCCAATGCAGGAAATGTGGGTTCAGTCCCTGGTTCAGGAAGATCCATGCCCTGGGGAAGGAAATGGCAACCCATTCTTGCCAGGGAAATCCCATGGACAGAGGAACTTGGCAGGCTAAAAGTCCATGGGGGTCACAACAGCATCAGATACAACTTAGCAACTGAACAACAAGAGTTACACATTGTAAATAAACTGCTGATTAATTTGGGTACTTTTTTCTTACTTTTTTGTTGGGTGCACACTTTCCTTACAATACCTATATAAATTCTAGCTTATCACACTGATATGCCACTCTAAGAATCAGTTATCTCTTGTCGCAAAATATTTCTTATCCATCTTGGAACTCTACAGTATTTTCCTCCTCTTTCTCTCATCATTTTATTCTGTCTCCCTGAGGAACCATTCCTGCCTTCTGTGATCCTACCATGCTCTGAATCCCCTCATTTCTCTTATGCCCAGCTATAGCCATAGTACCTACAGTCTAGTCTCTTGAGAGTCCCTTGGACAGCAAGGAGATCAAAGCAGTCAATCCTAAAGGATATCAGCCCTGAATATTCACTGGAAGGACTGATGATGAAGCTGAAGCTCTAATACTTTGGCCACCTGATGCGAAGAGCTGACTCATTTGAAAAGACCCTGATGCTGGGAAAGATTGAGGGCAGGAGGAGAAGGGGATGACAGAGAATGAGATGTTGGATGGCATCACTGACTCAATGGACATGGGTTTGGGTAGACTCCGGGAGCTGGTGATGGACAGGGAGGCCTGGTGTGCTGCAGGGCATGGGGTAGCAAAGAGTTGGACATGACTGAGCGACTGAACTTTTTTTTTTTTTTCCTGCTTTGTGTTCTACTTCTTTACTTGTCGAGTAATATTTTACTGCCTGTCATACATTAGTTATAATACATTATAAAAGTAGTTCTGGCTTATTTTAGCTTCTTACAAAGAATAAAATTTGTTCTGGCAAGCACTTGTATTATTGGGAAATCAACTTGCTATTCTGGAGGTTCGGCAGCTCTTGTTCAGTTTTGTCCTTATTCCTAGGCTGTAGGCATGGCCAATCAGATATCTCTGCTGAAGGTCATGAATGTTCACCAAGGTCTCCATGTTCCAGCCTAAATCACATCTAGTCTCCTCCTAAGTACAGAGCAGCTTCTGAAATCTCTGCTCCTCCTTCCAGCTTGCCAGCAATTATTCTCTTTTAATCCCCATGGAGCCTCTTCCTATGCAAGCACTGAGTAGGAACTGGTCAAACAAGTGGACTTTTCAGCAGAATTTTAGAAATTCTTTGCAACTCTCCCCTAACAAGGATTTTTTTGCCCAATAGGAGCCACTTGGGCAATTTTAAATTGTAACCTCTGTTTTTAACATCCAGAGAGACCGTCATTCTCTTGGGCTCTATTTCTCCTCTTCATAAGTTTTGAAAAATTCTCTTAACAAGACATCTGGGGTGAATGTTAGCCAATGGTCTCTGCTTTCAAGGATGGTAAATATGTGTTGGTTACTGTCTTAGATCTGTAAACAACATTTTTACCTAGAGTTTTTCAGGTTTAATGGTTGTGTATGGTGAATTAGTGAGTAGGTGATATCAGCTACGCTGTTGTGGCTCCATAAAAATATCTCTAGCAGCTGTTATAATAGGATATTTGTTAGATGTCGGTGATTTACATGTCTTACTTGGTTTAGTCCTTACCAAAAAGATTCTGTAAAGTCTATCAAGAGGGACTTTCCTGGCAGTCCAGTGGTTAAGACTTCACCTTCCAATGCCGAGAGTATGAGTTTGATTCCTGCTTGGGGAGCTAAGATCTCACATACCTAGTGGCCAAAAATCCAAAACATAAAACAGAAGGAATATTGTAAAATATTCAATAAAGACTTTAAAAAAATGGTCCACATCAAAAAAGTATTCAAAAAAAAAATCAAGAATACATATCATCAGCATGACTTTTCAGTGTTCATGTTGACCTTGCTTGTGTAGTTTTAACCTTAAACTTTTTATCCTGTAATATTTGGAACACAGAAAGGAATGAATGCCTATATATATATATATATATATATATATATGTAAATATGGATGAATGATAATAAAATGTCCACCTGTAATGTCCCTCACATCTTTGTCTCCATCAAGGGTTAAAATACTGTTTTGCAAATCCACTTTCAGCAGAAAATGCATTTTAAAGTTTTATTTGCGTTGTTTTTACTTATGTTATCAATACTTCTATAGAGAAATGGAGTTTTGAGATGAGTTTGAAATCCATAAATTATTTGTATATCTAATCTGTGTACCTACTAGAATTTTCTAAGTATGTGTCTGTCTCACCATCTTGTGTAAATCAGCTCTTAAAATTCCATGCTTTTCAAAGATGAAATGATTGAGTCAGGCAGAGAGGGATAAAAATATTTAGTGAAATACCATAGGTTCTTTTCACTAAATTATAATCTTTGCAAATGATGCCTATAAACAATTGCAAATCTTTAAAAGAACATTCTTACTTAAATTCATTATTAGTTAGATATGTAAGTTATGGAGCAATCAAAATGAGCATGGAAGATTTATTCCAAGATAGAGAAATGTGATTTTTCTAGCCCTAGAATCTTAAACAGACTTTTTTTCCGCCTTCATTTCTTTGTTACTGTGCTGCTTTCATTATAAGGGTAAACTGGTTTCAAAGAGACTATGCAGATCACCTTTTCCTGTTTATTTTTGAATGGAAAATCTTTATTATCATCATCTGTTGCATATCTCAATTTAATAAGACTTAGAAATAGATGTGTATCATACCCTGCAACATTGTAATTAATTAATCATTAAGAGTGACAAATATGTGTCTATAGTTGTTTTCTAGTTTTTTCTGTTTTAGAATACTTATTTCTATATTTATGAACGGTGTGTCACGAATGATATCTACTCCTATCTGTGAATTACATTTTAAGCTCAAACATATCTGGTTTTTAAATGATTTGTTAGTGTGATTTGATATTCTTGAAACTGATACAGAATTTGAAATCCATTATTGAAATGACATTAAAACTCACTCACAAGAGGTGAAGTAGCCACTGTTCAGCCCCAGTGCCTCTTCCCTATCTCCACCTCTTAGAACACAATCAGGGAAACTGATGAAAAGAGTAGCTGGGGCCGAGATAATCTCTTAACTATCATCATCAAAGATGAGGAACCTAAGCCTGGGCTAGTGTAGGCATGGTGGTAGTGGGAAGGCTTCGATAAGATAGCATTCTTGTTTGCACAGTTGCCAGACTTCTGGGTAAATATGTAAACAGGAGTAAACAAAGTAATCCAATACTTGTTATTGTTAATAAATGAATCAAACGGAAAGGGTGAATATATGTCCATCAGAGTCAGAGCTCCCTGTGCTTTGAATTTGTTAGTTTATGGAGTGCTACAGTGTGTAAGGCATTGAACTAGATTTTTCGTCTTCAAAGATAAAATATTCTTTGCATAAAGAAACGGATCTTGTTATATGGCAGCCTGGAAGGGAGAGGAGTTTGGGGGGGATGGATACATGTATATGTATGGCTGAGTCCTTTTGCTGCTCACCTGAAACTATCACATTGTTAATTGGCTATACCCCAATACAAAGTAAAAAGTCTTTTAAAAATGTGAAAGAAAGAAACTGATCATCTGGTGGAATAGATGGTCAGCTAGAAAGACTATTAGAATTAAGTAAATATTCACCTCACTCAAATTGAGTTGGAGAACAGCAGTCAAAGAGATTTTAAGAGTTACTGATACCTGAGTTGAACCTCAGAGTTAGTTGGGTCAGCTAGGCTAGGATGCAAGTGGGACAGCTTTTCTGACAAAGGGATTAGTTAGTGCAAAGGGATGAAAGCTTGAAAAATGGCTTGTATAGGCATTCTTAAACCATTCTACATAGCTTGGAGAACTGAGTGATTTTAAGGGAATGATAAGAAGAGGGTTGGAAGGATAAAAGACCTGCCAGGTAAAGGGTTTATAACTGATCCTGATATCTATAGGACATTTCATCCCAAAACAATGAATTTCACCTTTTTCTCAAGCGCACACGGAACCTTCTCCAGAATAGATCACATTCTGGGCTATAAGTGTAGCCTTAGTAAATTCAGAAAAATTGAAATCATTCCAAGCATCTTTTCTGACCACAATGCAGTAAGATTAGATCTCAATTACAGGAGAAAAACTATTAAAAATTCCAACATATGGAGGCTGAACAACACGCTGCTGAATAACCAAAAAATCACAGAAGAAATCAAAAAAGAAATCAAAATTTGCATAGAAATGAATGAAAATGAAAACACAACAACCCAAAACCTGTGGGACATGGTAAAAGCAGTCCTAAGGGGAAAGTTCATAGCAATACAGGCATACCTCAAGAAACAAGAAAAAAGTCAAATAAATAACCTAACTCTACAACTAAAGCAACTAGAAAAGGAAGAAATGAAGAACCCCAGGGTTAGTAGAAGGAAATAAATCTTAAAAATTAGGGCAGAAATAAATGCAAAAGAAACAAAAGAGACCATAGCAAAAATCAACAAAGCCAAAAGCTGGTTCTTTGAAAGGATAAATAAAATTGACAAACCATTAGCCAGACTCATCAAGAAACAAAGGCAGAAAAATCAAACCAATAAAATTAGAAATGAAAATGGAGAGATCACAACAGACAACACAGAAATACAAAGGATCATAAGAGACTACTTTCAGCAATTATATGCCAATAAAATGGACAACGTGGAAGAAATAGACAAATTCTTAGAAGAGTACAACTTTCCAAAACTGAACCAGGAAGAAATAGAAAATCTTAACAGACCCATCACAAGCACGGAAATTGAAACGGTAATCAGAAATCTTCCAGCAAAGTAAAGCCCAGGTCCAGATGGCTTCACAGCTGAATTCTACCAAAAATTTAGAGAAGAGCTAAAACCTATTCTACTCAAACTCTTCCAGAAAATTGCAGAGGAAGGTAAACTTCCAAACTCATTCTGTGAGGCCACCATCACCCTAATACCAAAACCTGACAAAGATGCCACACAAAAAAGAAAACTACAGGCCAATATCACTGATGAACATAGATGCAAAAATCCTTAACAAAATTCTAGCAATCAGAATCCAACAACACATTAAAAAGATCATACACCATGACCAAGTGTGCTTTATCCCAGGGATGCATGGATTTGTCAATATCCACAAATCAATCATTGTAATACACCACATTAATGAATTGAAAAATAAAAGCCATATGATTATCTCAATAGATGCAGAGAAAGCCTTTGACAAAATTCAACATCCATTTATGATAAAAACTCTCCAGAAAGCAGAAATAGAAGGAACATACCTCAACATAATAAAAGCTATATATGACAAACCCACAGCAAACATTATCCTCAATGGTCAAAAATTGAAAGCATTTCCCTTAAGGTCAGGAACAAGACAAGGGTGCCCACTGTCACCACTACTATTCAACATAGTTTTGGAAGTTTTGGCCACAGCAATCAGAGCAGAAAAAGAAATAAAAGGAATCCAAATTGGAAAAGAAGAAGTAAAACTCTCACTGTTTGCAGATGACATGATCCTCTACATAGAAAACCCTAAAGACTCCACCAGAAAATTACTAGAACTAATCAATGATTATAGTAAAGTTGCAGGATATAAAATCAACACACAGAAATCCCTTGCATTCCTATACACTAATAATGAGAAAATAGAAAGAGAAATTAAGGAAACAATTCCATTCACCATTGCAACGGAAAGAATAAAATACTTAGGAATATATCTATCTACCTAAATAAACTAAAGACCTATATATAGAAAACTATAAAACACTGGTGAAAGAATTCAAAGAGGACACTAATAGATGGAGAAATATACCATGTTCATGGATTGGAAAAATCAATATAGTGAAAATGAATATACTACCCAAAGCAGTTTATAGATTCAATGCAATCCCTATCAAGCTACCAACGGTATTCTTCACAGAGCTAGAACAAATAATTTCACAATTTGTATGGAAATACAAAAAACCTCAAATAGCCAAAGCTATCTTGAGAAAGAAGAATGGAACTGGAGGAATCAACCTGCCTGACTTCAAGCTCTACTGCAAAGCCACAGTCATCAAGACAGTATGGTACTGGCACAAAGATAGAAATATAGATCAATGGAACAAAATAGAAAGCCCAGAGATAAATCCACGCACATATGGACACCTTATCTTTGACAAAGGAGGCAAGAATATACAATGGATTAAAGACAATCTCTTTAACAAGTGGTGCTGGGAAAACTGGTCAACCACTTGTAAAAGAATGAAACTAGAGCACTTTCTAACACCATACACAAAAATAAACTCAAAATGGATTAAAGATCTAAACGTAAGATCAGAAACTATAAAACTCCTAGAGGAGAACATAGGCAAAACACTCTCTGACATACATCACAGCAGGATCCTCTATGACCACCTCCCAGAATATTGGAAATAAAAGCAAAAATAAACAAATGGGACCTAATTAAACTTAAAAGCTTCTACACAACAAAGGAAACTATAGGCAAGGTGAAAAGACAGCCTTCAGAATGGGAGAAAATAATAGCAAATGAAGCAACAAACAAACAACTAATCTCAAAAATATACAAGCAACTCCTACAGCTCAACACCAGAAAAATAAATGACCCAATCAAAAAATGGACCAAAGAACTTTCTCCAAAGAAGACATACAGATGGCTAACAAACACATGAAAAGATGCTCAACATCACTCATTATCAGAGAAATGCAAATCAAAACCATATGAGGCCTTCACTTTCAGTCTGTATGTGTCCCCTGTTTTGAGGTGGGTCTCTTGTAGACAACATATGTAGGGGTCTTATTTTTGTATCCATTCAGCCAGTCTTTGTCTTTTGGTTGGGGCATTCAACCCATTTACGTTTAAGGTAATTACTCATGAGTATGATCCCGTTGCCATTTACTTTATTGTTTTGGGTTCGAGTTTATACACCATTTTTGTGTTTCCTGTCTAGAGAATATCCTTTAGTATTTGTTGGAGAGCTGGTTTGGTGGTGCAGAATTCTCTCAGCTTTTGCTTGTCTGAAAAGCTTTTGATTTCTCCTTCATACTTGAATGAGATCCTTGCTGGGTACAATAATCTGGGCTGTAGGTTATTTTCTTTCATCATTTTAAGTATGTCTTGCCATTCCCTCCTGGCTTGAAGAGTTTCTATTGAAAGATCAGCTGTTATCCTTATGGGAATCCCCTTGTGTGTTATTTGTTGTTTTTCCCTTGCTGCTTTTAATATCTGTTCTTTGTGTTTGATCTTTGTTAATTTGATTAATATGTGTCTTGGGGTGTTTCTCCTTGGGTTTATCCTGTTTGGGACTCTCTGGGTTTCTTGGACTTGGGTGATTATTTCCTTCCCCATTTTAGGGAAGTTTTCAACTATTATCTCCTCAAGTATTTTCTCATGGTCTTTCTTTTTGTCTTCTTCTTCTGGAACCCCTATGATTCGAATGTTGTAGCGTTTAATATTGTCCTGGAGGTCTCTGAGATTGTCCTCATTTCTTTTAATTCGTTTTTCTTTTATCCTCTCTGATTCATTTATTTCTACCATTCTATCTTCTAATTCACTAATCCTATCTTCTGCCTCTGTTATTCTACTATTTGTTGGCTCCAGAGTGTTTTTAATTTCATTTATTGCATTATTCATTATATATTGACTCTTTTTTATTTCTTCTAGGTCCTTGTTAAACCTTTCTTGCATCTTCTCAATCCTTGTCTCCAGGCTATTTATCTGTGATTCCATTTTAATTTCAAGATTTTGGGTCAATTTCACTATCATTATTTGGAATTCTTTATCAGGTAGATTCCCTATCTCTCCCTCTTTTGTTTGGTTTGGTGGGCATTTATCCTGTTCCTTTATCTGCTGGGTATTCCTCTGTCTCTTCATCTTGTTTAAATTGCTGAGTTTGGGAGTCCTTTCTGTATTCTGGCAGTTTGTGGAGTTCTCTTTATTGTAAACAGGGGACACATACAGACTGAAAGTGAAGGGCTGGAAAAAGATTTTCCATGCAAATTGGGACCAAAAGAAAGCAGGAGTCACAATACTCGTATCAGATAAATTAGACTTTAAAACAAAGGCTGTGAAAAGAGACAAAGAAGGTCACTACATAATGATCAAAGGATCAATCCAAGAAGAAGATATAACAATTATAAATATATATCCACCCAACATGGGAGCACCGCAGTATGTAAGACAAATCCTAACAAGTATGAAAGGAGAAATTAACAATAACACAATAATAGTGGGAGACTTTAATACCCCACTCACACTTATGGATAGATCAACTAAACAGAAAATTAACAAGGAAAAAAAAAGAAAAAAAAAAAAAAACGTGTATCTATAAAGCTCACTAAAGCAAAGCACAGTAAAATGAGGTATGGCAATAAAAGGCGTTAAATTTATCAAATTAAAAAAAAAAAGTGCTGAAAAATTAAAGCTGTCAAAAAAAAAAAAAACAAAGTAGGGGCAGTATTCTTTAACAATGACAATATCATAAAAAACAAAGAAAGGCTGTAAAAGTGTTCCAGATTAAAAGAGACTTTATCAACATGACAATGAAATGCAATATCTGATCCTGGACTAGATCTTGTACTAGAAGGAAAAAGTGCTAAAAAGGACACTGAGGGTCAGTTAACAGTATTAGAATACAGACAGTAGATTTAATAAAAGTATTTTATCCATGTTAAATTACTGAAGTTGACAACTGTACTATTACAGTTATTAACCGAATAAAAAAAAAAAAAAAGATGTACTTAGCACTTACTTTCAGCTAAAAAGCATCCCTGTAATATATTGTTGAATATAAAAATTGAAAAAGCTCTTCATAAAATTTTGCAAAGTTATCTAATAATTCCTTCCTATAGGAGAGAAAAATGAACATATTCAACCCACTTTGTATCGAATGATTAGCTATAATCCAGACACTGTCCTCTATTCTGGAGATGCAGTAGGTGATAAAAAAAAAAAAAAACAAAACAAAACAAAAAAAAACTGATGGGACTTGATTCAAATCGGAGCTGCCAAAGTGGTGAGCAGTAGCACTGGAAGGAGAGCCGGCTAGTACCAATACCCGCAGTTAAAAGTTCCTTGCAGAAACAAGACCAAAAACGCAGGTTCAGAGGTAACAGAGGTAACCTCTGACTATGGAGGATCCCTTTATCTCTTCCTGTAATCAGCACAGCCCCTTCCTCCCTCTGATAAAGGACAATTCTGCTTTGAGGCTGGAAGCAAGAGTTACATAAAGAAACCTTAGAAATCAATAGAGTAGTTTTCTGGGCAGACTGACTAAACTTTATTCCCCCAAACGTTTATTAAACACCTACTGTGTCCAAAAAAAAAAAAGAAAAAAAAAACCATATGAGGTACCATTTCACGCCAGTCAGAATGGCTGCTATCCAAAAGTCTACAAGCAATAAATGCTGGAGAGGGTGTGGAGAGAAGGGAACCCTCTTACACTGTTGGTGGGAATGCAAACTAGTACAGCCACTATGGAGAACAGTGTGGAGATTCCTTAAAAAACTGGAAATAGAACTGCCTTATGATCCAACAATCCCACTGCTGGGCATACACACTGAGGAAACCAGAAGGGAAAGAGACACATGTACCCCAATGTTCATCGCAGCACTGTTTATAATAGCCAGGACATGGAAGCAACCTAGATGCCCATCAGCAGATGAATGGATAAGAAAGCTGTGGTACATATACACAATGGAGTATTACTCAGCCATTAAAAAGAATACATTTGAATCCGTTCTAATGAGGTGGATGAAACTGGAGCCTATTATACAGAGGGAAGTAAGCCAGAAAGAAAAACACCAGTACAGTATACTAACGCATATATATGGAATTTAGAAAGATGGTAACAATAACCCTGTATACGAGATAGCAAAAAAGACACTGATGTATAGAATAGTCTTTTGGACTCTGTGGGAGAGGGAGAGGGTGGGATGATTTGGGAGAATGGCATTGAAATATGTATAATATCATATATGAAACGAGTCACCAGTCCAGGTTTGATGCACGATACTGGATGCTTGGGGCTGGTGCACTGGGATGACCCAGAGGGATGGTATGGGGAGGGAGGAGGGAGGAGGGTTCAGGATGGGGAACACATGTATACCTGTGGCAGATTCATTTTGATATATGGCAAAACCAATACAATATTGTAAAGTTAAATAAAATTAAATTAAAAAAATAAAAGATAGCTTTCAAAGGATTTTAGGCAGAATTATGATGTGATCAGATTTTTATTATTTATAATCAGTATTTTCATTGCTATGGAGGAAATAGGATAGAAGAGGACAGACTTTAGAGAGACTACAAGATTGTTTCAGTAATCTTGGGCCCAAGGTATTATGCTGACAGTAGCAGTTTGAGTAGAATATATGGATTGAATGTTGGGATAAGGCATTACGGATGATGCCAAAGTGTGGAAATTGGTCACTAGATCTCTCCGTTGGATATAGCTCAATTCATAACCCGAGGACCTTAAGGTATTAACTCTGTTTCCACTTTCATTTTTCTTTCATTTTATCATCCCTTCATGCATTCAGGAAGCCTAAATAATTTAAAAAAACCCAGAATTTCATAGAATATGAATTTCTAAGGAAGAATATGATTTCAAAGGCAAAACCCACATTTTAGCAACTTGTGAGGTAATTCATTTCACAAATCTGCCTGATAATTTACTCAAAAAACAAGAAGATTTTTCCCCCCTCCACACCAATTCTCACAGTTTATAACAGTCTGTTGTTGAAGAACACTAAAAAAAAAAAAAAGAAAAGAATTGCATCATCAGAGAGATGCTCACACTTCAGTAAAAAGCCAAACCAAAGTTGGTCAGATATTGGATTCAGGGAAAATAACCTTTTGTTTCATAGTATTAGCATTTGAAATTGTGTCAGTGCTTTTCTTGGTACTTTCAGCATATATTTTTTCTAGAACAAAAGTGCTTATAAAAGCATTTCTCCTTTATCTGGGGCACCAAGTCCCTGCCAGTGGCTGCAGTCTGATTTCTAGCAATGCTGAGCCCAAAGAACAGCAAGCCAGTGCAGAGTGACTCCATAAACTCATACTAACAGAGCGTCTGTGATTGGAGGTTGCCAGCGACTGAGTTCTGGTCTGGTTTCTGGTAGGGCCAAGTTCTAGTCCTCCCTTCTCTAGAGGCCCAGGGTAAAGTCCCATAATGCCTGGGTATCTGCAGGTGGCAGGAGATGTCTGTAAGGCCACCCCTTTTGCCCCCCTCTCACCCCTCCTCCTCCTCCTCCTCCTTTCAGGCTGGCTTCCTTTCCTCTCTTTGAAATGTTTGAAGACCTGAGATATTTTCATTTACTCTGTTAGTACTTGAATCTGAAGTTCTGTCTCTATAGGAGATTTTCTGAAAGACTGTATTCTTATATTTAAGAGAGTGTCTGATGAAGACTGCCAAGTCTATATGTGTGTTTCATCTCTGTGTTCTGTGTTGTGATTTTTGATGGCCATTTTGCTTTGTCTGGCCACCATTTGGTTTAAACCTGCTGCCATTTTGTTAGAACTTGGTTTTCTTTCCCTGTGCCTTGAGACCAGGGCTCTCAGGAGCACTTATCTAGACCATCTCTAACTCCTGAGATTGAGGAAAAATGGGGAAAAGTGAGTTTAAAATTTGTATTTATTCCAACTGTTTTTTATAAACCAGTAAATACCTGATATTAATGTTTGTTTGTTGACCTATCTAATATAGACATAGCTTAGTGTAACTGACTTTCCTGGTGGCTCATACGGTAAAGCATCTGCCTACAATGTGGGAGACCTGGGTTCAATCCCTGGGTTGGGAAGATCTCCTGGAGAAGGGAATGGCAACCCACTCCAGTATTCCTGCCTGGAAAATCCCATAGATGGAGAAGCCTGGTAGGCTATGGTACATGGGGTGGTAAAGAGTCAGACATGACTGAGCGACTTCACTCAGGGGCTGAGTCTGTTATTGGTGGTTGCCAGGGGCTGAGTCTATGATGGGTGGTTGCCAGGGGCTGAGTCTGTGATTGGTGGTTGCCAGGGGCATTGTACAGGAGACAGGGATCAAGACCATCCCCATGGAAAAGAAATGCAAAAAAGCAAAATGGCTGTCTGGGGAGGGCTTACAAATATCTGTGAAAAGAAGAGAAGCAAAAAGCAAAGGAGAAAAGGAAAGATATAAGCATCTGAATGCAGAGTTCCAAAGAGTAGCAAGAAGAGATAAGAAAGCCTTCCTCAGCAATCAATGCAAAGAAATAGAGGAAAACAACAGAACGGGAAAGACTAGAGATCTCTTCAAGAAAATTAGAGATAGCAAGGGAACATTTCATGCAAAGATGGGCTCGATAAAGGACAGAAATGGTATGGACCTAACAGAAGAAGAAAATATTAAGAAGAGGTGGCAGGAATACACAGAAGAACTGTACAAAAAAGATCCTCAAGACCAAGATAATCACAATGGTGTGCTCACTCACCTAGAGCCAGACATCCTGGAATGTGAAGTCAAGTGGGCCTTAGGAAGCATCACTACAAACAAAGCTAGTGGAGGTGATGGCATTCCAGTTGAACTATTGCAAATCCTGAAAGATGATGCTGTGAATGTGCTGCACTCAATATGCCAGCAAGTTTGGAAAACTCAACAGTGGCCACAGGACTGGAAAAGGTCAGTTTTCATTCCAATCCCAAAGAAAGGCAATGCCAAAGAATGCTCAATCTACTGCACAATTGTACTCATCTCACACGCTAGTAAAGTAATGCTCAAAATTCTCCAAGCCAGGCTTCAGCAATACGTGAACCGTGAACTTCCAGATGTTCAAGCTGGTTTTAGAAAAGGCAGAGGAACCAGAGATCAAATTGCCAACATCTGCTGGATCATCAAAAAAGCCAGAGAGTTCCAGAAAGACATCTATTTCTGCTTTATTGACTATGTCAAAGCGTTTGACTGTGTGGATCACAATAAACTGGAAAATTCTGAAAGAGATGGGGACTACCAGACCACCTGACCTGCCTCTTGAGAAACCTATATGCAGGTCAGGAAGCAACTGTTAGAACTGGACATGGAACAACAGACTGGTTCCAAAGAGGAAAAGGAGTACGTCAAGGCTGTATATTGTCACCCTGCTTATTTAACTTATATGCAGAGTACATCATGAGAAACGCTAGGCTGGAAGAAGCACAAGCTGGAATCAAGATTGCTGGGAGAAATATCAATAACCTCAGATATGCAGATGATACCACCCTTATGGCAGAAAGTGAAGAGGAACTAAAAAGCCTCTTGATGAAAGTGAAAGTGGAGAGTGAAAAAGTTGGCCTAAAGCTAAACATTCAGAAAACGAAAATCATGGCATCTGGTCCCATCACTTCATGGCAAATAGATGGGGAAACAGTGGAAACAGTGCCAGACTTTATTTTTCTGGGCTCCAAAATCACTGCAGATGGTGACTGCAGCCATGAAATTAAAAGACGCTTACTCCTTGGAAGAAAAGTTATGACCAACCTAGATAGCATATTCAAAAGCAGAGACATTACTTTGCCAACAAAGGTCCGTCTAGTCAAGGCTATGGTTTTTCCTGTAGTCATGTATGAATGTGAGAGTTGAACTGTGAAGAAAGCTGAGTGCCGAAGAGTTGATGCTTTTGAACTGTGGTGTTGGAGAAGACTCTTGAGAGTCCCTTGGACTGCAAGGAGATCCAACCAGTCCATTCTGCAGGAGATCAGTCCTGGGATTTCTTTGGAAGGAATGATGCTAAAGCTGAAACTCCAGTACTTTGGCCACCTCATGCGAAGAGTTGACTCATTGGAAAAGACCCTGATGCCGGGAGGGATTGGGGGCAGGAGGAGAAGGGGACAACAGAGGATGAGATGGCTGGATGGCATCACCCACTCGATGGACATGAGTGTGAGTGAGCTCCGGGAGTTGGGATGGACAGGGAGGCCTGGCGTGCTGCAATTCATGGGGTCGCAGAGTTGGACACGACTGAGCAACTGAACTGAACTGAAGTCTGTGATTGGTGGTTGCCAATGGCTGAGTCTATGATTGGTGGTTGCCAGGAACTGTGTCTATGATTGGTGGTTTCCAGGGGCTGAGTCTGTGATTGGTGGTTGCCAGGGGCTGAGTCTGTGATTGGTGGCTGCCAGGGGCTGAGAAGTAGAGGAAATGGGGGAGATGTTAGTCCGAAGATACAAACTTCCAGTTAGGAGATGAGTAAGTTCAGAGAATTTAACGGACAGCCTAGTGGCTGAAAAGTTAACAGTACTATATTGTATACTTCAAGGTTGCTGAGAGAGTAGATCTTTAAATGTTTATGTGTGTATGCTCAGTTCCTCAGTTGTGTCCAACTTTTTGCTACCCCATGGACTGTAGCCCACCAGGCTCCTCTGTCCATATGATTTTCCAGACAAGAATACTGGAGTGGGTTGCCATTCCCTACTCCAGGGTATCTTCCTGACCTACAGATGGAACCCATGTTTCCTGTACTAGCAGATGAATTTTTTTTACCACTGAGCCACCTGGAAAGCCCATAAATGTTATTAACCACCTTCCAAAAAGTTAACTATATGAGGTGATGTGATAACAAACTTTTCTTGAGTAATAATTTTGCTATATATATATATGCACACACATACATATATGTATATCACATCATCACATCATATAGCTTAAATTTATACAATGTTATACTTACGTTTATATCTCTATAAAGTTGGGGGGAAGTTTCTTTAAAAAATATTCTTTTAAAAAGAAAAGTTATTTCTAGAACAAATATTGTTTTCTTTTCTTTCAGGAGGAACAGAAGCTACGGGAAAGTTTAAGGCAAGGCACCACCATTATTTCTGCCTTAATCAAAGAAAGAAATTCTGGACTCATTGGTCAACTACTGGTAGCATGAAGAACATGGAGGAAATTACCTGCTGTGTTCTTAGAAACATTCCCCCAAGTATTTCTTTTGTGCTTCCCTGCAAATTGTATATGGTAGAATGTTGAAGTTGTCTTTTATAATTCATAGGATATGATGCTTAGGTGAACTAAAAACATTTTTATGCATGCCAAATATAAATTCCCTAAATTGGAAAAGAACAGACAAGTGGAAAATAATGGCCTTCACATAAAGAATCTTTTCACAAAGGCATGAAAGGGTAAAATAGAAATAATGAGTAGTCAGCTAATTGTCCAAGGAATGAAAGTTTAGAAAATGTCAACTATTATCTCTATGTTAATTAGCAAATCACTGTATAATGAGACTAAAATTAAGATTAATGATTATTGTTAATTATAACAATATCCTTTCTCTGTGGGTTATTTGAATTGCATTCTGATTTTTCATACCTTGACAAAAAAGAGATAGCAGGGAACTATGATCTGAGTATCTTCACCAATAGCCTCACATTACCTTAGATTCCTAAAGGAGATAGACTGTCCTGCTTTTCTAATGTTTTAAAATTGTATGTTTTCCTCGGTTTATGAAATATAGTTTTGACTTACATTAATTGAAAAGGGTTCTGATTTTTGTGAATAACTTTAAAGGAAGACTGGAAAGTGTCATGAAATTAACACTGGTCAATCTCAAGTTAGTCTTCTGAAAGTATATAAACTACTGGTAGTTGTTCAGTTCAGTTCAGTCGCTCAGTCGTGTCTGACTCTTTGTGACCACATGAACTGCAGCACGCAAGGCCTCCCTGTCCATCACCAACTTCCGGAGTCCACCCAAACCCATGTCCACTGTGTCGGTGATGCCATCCAACCATCCACTGTCGTCCCCTTCTCCTCCTGCCCTCAATCTTTCCCAGCATCAGGGTCTTTTCAAATGAGTCAGCTCTCTGCATCAGGTGGCCAAAATATTGGAGTTTCAGCTTCAACATCAGGCCTTCCAATGAACACCCAGGACTGATCTCCTTTAGGATGGACTGGTTGGATCTCCTTGCAGTTCAAGGGACTCTCAAGAGTCTTCTCCAACACCACAGTTCAAAAGCATCAATTCTTCGGTGCTCAGCTTTCTTCACAGTCTAACTCTCACATGCATACATGACCACTGGAAAAACCATAGCCTTGACTAGATGGACCTTTGTTGCCAAAGTAGTATCTCTGCTTTTCAATATACTATCTAGGTTGGTCATAACTTTCCTTCCAAGGAGTAAGCGTCTTTGAATTTCATGGCTGCAATCACCATCTGCAGTGATTTTGGAGTCCCCAAAAATAAAGTCTGACACTGTTTACACTGTTTCCCCATCTATTTGCCATGAAGTGATGGGACCGGATGCAATGGCACCCCATTCCAGTACTCTTGCCTGGAAAATCCCATGGACAGAGAAGCCTGGTAGGCTGCAGACCATGGAGTCGTGAAGAGTCGGGCACGACTGAGTGACTTCACTTTCACTTTTCCCTTTCATGCATTGGAGAAGGAAATGGCAACCCACTCCAGTGTTCTTGCCTGGAGAATCCCAGGGATGGGGGAGCCTGGTGGGCCACCGTCTATGGGGTCGCACAGAGTCGGACACGACTGAAGCGACTTAGCAGCAGCAGCCATGATCTTCGTTTTCTGAATGTTGAGCTTTAAGCCAACTTTTTCACTCTCCACTTTCACTTTCACCAAGAGGCTCTTTAGTTCTTCTTTACTTTCTGCCATAAGGTTGGTGTCATCTGCATATCTGAGGTTATTGATATTTCTCCCGGCAATCTTGATTCCAGCTTGTGCTTCTTCCAGCCCAGTGTTTCTCATGATGTA
This sequence comes from Bos javanicus, assembly GCF_032452875.1. Classification (NCBI taxonomy): domain Eukaryota; kingdom Metazoa; phylum Chordata; class Mammalia; order Artiodactyla; family Bovidae; genus Bos; species Bos javanicus. Next base: position 25,130,931 of record NC_083871.1, on the reverse strand, counting down.
CTCTGCAGAGAAGTTAAATAAGCAGGGTGACAATATACAGCCCTGATGTACTCCTTTTCCTCTTTGGAACCAGTCTGTTGTTCCATGTCCAGTTCTAACTGTTGCTTCCTGACCTTTATGTAGGTTTCTCAAGAGGCAGATCAGATGGTTTGGTATTCCCATTTCTTTCAGAATTTTTCACAGTTTATTGTGATCCACTCAAAGGCTAGTTGATTGTATATCAAATAATTTTAATAACTGCTACCTTTTTAAGTTCTTACTCCTTCAAATTCCCACTGGTATATACATCTTAGATGCTGATGATTTTCCCTTTGCCTTATATTTTATAATTCTGTGAATTCAGTCATTAGAGATGCTTTTTGTTCTATATATATACTTTATAGAAACATACTAGGGTTATGCCAGAGCTTAACCTGCCATGTGGGAACTGTGAAAGTTGCATAAAATTTTTTCAGTTACAGATAGTCTGTGAATTATCTGCCTTGTGCAGTCTCTTCTTAACATGTTGAGTAATTTTCCCTTTATTTCCCAAGTATCCTTGGTAGTTGTAGAGTTTATATTTTATATTTAAATAATAGTAGAATATAAAAGACATGAAATAATTGTTGCAATGCATTCTCCTAGGTGAACTGTGTTGGTTTGAATGAATGTAGGCTTGAATCTAAATTCCTGGGCTCACCATTTTCTCTCTCTCTGTCTCTTGGGATGTTAAGAAATATAAATAAATCATTTAATTAAAAATCTTGAGGATAAAAATATATGGGCATTGTGTGGATATTGGTTAGAACTCTCTTTGTTAGGATGGGTTGGCTGCATTGTAAAAGGTCATAGATATTCCTGTTGATGTCTTCAAGTGAGTGTTTTAAGAATTTGAAAGTGCTCATAAAGGCAAAAGGGGAAAAATTATCAAGATTTTTAAAGAAAAGATTCATGTCTTTAGGTACATGGTGGGAAACTGGGCATTTCTCTGGCACAAACAATATCAGTGTATCTATTGAGTGCTGGCTGTGTTACCTTAGATTTCAATGGAATGATGGACTGTTCAGTTGAAAGACGTACTGTTTGTTCCAAGGTGAATTCTTCTCTGGTATGACGTTATACCAGACGACCATTTGTTTACCTGGGAACCGTATGCCGTTACCCTAGGCAGTTGTAAACATTTAGTGGTGTGAGATTTAGATAAAATATTAAGTTGGGTCTGAAATCCCCATCATCATTATGGCATTTACTTTTTTTCTTTATAATTTGAAAACTGATTCACAGCATTGAAAATAATTTAAAGAAATCTCCTCACATCCTTTACTGAAAACTGAGGCTCAGAGATCTTCACTGACTTCTCCAAAGACATGTGTCTGCTTAGTAGCAAAAAACAGGGCTTAAACTTGGGTACTAAGAATGAGTTTTAAGCTTATTTCCTATATAGCAATGATTGCAGGCAATGGACATCCAGCAGCGAGGCTGTGGGACATGAACCAGAGGCTCTGGGTGAGTATTGGAGGAATGGATGCAAAGGGACTTGTCCATCCAGTGAGCACAGGAAAGTCCTGAGGCTTTTGGCTTTTCAACATACAGAAATCATAGCTAAGGATAAAGGGAACAAAGAGAAATATTCCCCAAGAGAGAAAGGTAAATCAGCTGTGTTTGTTGAGAGATCCAGAGGCAACTTTACAGGTTTATTTTCATCTTCATTTCTGGAAACATACATTCATGAAAACTGTCCATTTTCACATTATTTTCCAAAGTTCCTTTAAAAATAATGGTAAAGTATGCCTGAGGATTGCTGAAATTGCTTTCTACTTGCAAAAATTTGTGGAAAGACGGTTTTCTTTTTAAATGCATGCTACTTAATTACATGCCATTTAAAGTCAGCCTTTTTAGGAAGTTAACAGTGTGATCAGTGGTTTGATTGACCTTCATTGCTAAGAGGTAGTTTGTTTCTTTGTTTTCAAGAAAGTGCTCAGTGTGAGAGATGACTTGTTGTAAATACTCATCTACAGATAAAAGTCAGATCCCTATTCTACCCAAAGCCATTCTTACTGTGGCCACTTTAAGCATTTTGCATTGGCTTGCCATGAAAAGACTGTATATTAAACAGTTGACCCTTGCACAGCACAAGTTTGAATTGCATTGGACCACTTATACGTGAGTTTTTTCAGTAGTATCTACTGCAGTACTACACAATGGTTGAATGTTCAGATTGGAAGGAACCATGGATGCAAAGGGCCAACTATAAATTATACACAGATTTTCAACTACTGGGGAGGTCAGTGCCCCAACCCCTGCATCTTCAAGGGCCATCTGTAATTATAACTATCAAATTTTACTTTATATACACATATGTGTGTGCAGTATTTCTTTTATAAAAATCAATTTGCAATATTACATTTCTTAAGTTAAATATGTAAATTTTACTTCTTTTTAATGTTGAAACTAATTATATCAAAGAAACATAAATTATAATATTTTAGCAAAAGGTTAAGAAAGCCATTTAAGATAAAGATTTGAAATTATTTTAAAAGTTTAATTAAAAATAAGCAGAATAAATGGTAAGTACATATTGTTTTAGTATTTATTAATATAGTTTCAAATAAGTGGGCTAGAAGCGGCTGTATAGGTGGTGTTTGGCACTGTAACATTTATATATATTCTCATGTATTTTTAGTTTCACAATTATGAAAGCGTATATATCTTTTAAAGTGAAAAGTAGGAAATTACTATTAAATATTTTAAATGTTCTCTTTACAAAACAAAATAGAGGTAATTGATAACTAAATTATTGCTATGTTTAAATCTAATGACAGTTTTCATTGATAATTAGCATATATGTGTTTGTTTTTCAAACTGACTCAGCCTCAACTGAATAAATACAGTATTCTCAAACTGTAACAGTATGATGTTTTACATTGCATACAAGTAGAATTTGAGATTCAGCTATATTCTGTAAAGTATATTAAAAATTTACAAAACCAGAAGTCTTAATTAGCTTTTTTTCTTCTTTCCCTTCTAATTAGCAGGTTTCCCAGCAATTACTTTGGCAGCTAAGGATATAAAAGCTGTAATTGGGCACAGTGGAAAAATATTGTGTCCTCTTAATGATGTCTGCATGGGTGTGGTGGGTTGAATTGCTGTTTAGAAATACTCTTTCCTTCCACTTAGCTTCCACAGGAGGAATTTATGTCTACTTCTTGACCTTGGAATTCATCACAAAACCTTCTTTGGCCAACAGAGCAACTCAGAAGTGGCAGGGCACTGCTGAGACAAGACCTTAGAGACCTTGCATATTGCTGCTTGCTTTTTCCCACTTCTGACCCCACCGTGAGATGCACATGCTCAGCCTGGCCTGCTGCCTCCAAAAGAAAACAGCCTGATCACCTGACCTCCAGCTAGTCATCAAATGGATGAAAAAGCCCGGCTGATTGGCAGGGCCTCCAGCAGACAGGTGAACTCAATAAACATCTATGGGCTTTTTTTTCTTCTTGTTTTGCTACTACTGAGTTTTGAATCTTTTCATTGAGCACTAGTTGGTAAGCAAGGAAAGGGAATCTGTGGTAGTGTGTGGTACCTTTAATCTCAAAAGTCTAAAATTTATCTGGAGACACACATTTTGCTAAAGGAAATAGTTTATAAGGAGACCTGTTGGTTAGGGCGATGATCCCAAAGTCTTAGAAGGTTCTCTGGATGCCTCCTTCCGTATTAGTTGTTACTGAAGGAGAAAAGTAGACCTGAATATTATAGAAAAGTTTTCCGAAGAAGTTAAACTTTCTTGGGTCTAAAATGATACTGATTATAGAAATAGCTAACATTTGTTGAGTGAATTACCGTGTTCCAGAAACTGTTTTTAGTACTTTTGCATGTGCATAACTTTTTCTTTATAATAACTTCACGTCCTCAGTAGCATACCAATCTCCATTTAAAAGATGAAGAAACCGAGGTACGTACGTTTTTAATAACTTTAAGTAACAGAGTCACTCAAGCACAGGTGCAAGAATTGAGATTCAGATTTGACTATCTAACTTTGGAGCTGTTATTCCTAAGTATGATTCTATATAGTATTATAAAACACACTATTTTTCCCATGGAAAGGCATATTTTTAAAAAATTTTTATTGTAGTATAGTTGATTTACAATGTTGTGTTAGTTTCTACTGTTCGGCAAAGTGAATCAGTTCCACATATACAAATATCCACTCTCTTATTTTTTTGATTCTTTTCTCATATAGTTTATTACAGCATATTGAGTAGAGTTCCCTGTGCTACATGCTGCTGCTGCTGCTAAGTCGCTTCAGTCGTGTCTGACTCTGTGCGACCCTATAGACAGCAGCCCACCATCCCTGGGATTCTCCAGTCAAGAATACTGGAGTGGGTTGCCATTTCCTTCTCCAATGCATGCAGATTCTTATTAAGTAAATTAGTGTTAGTCGCTCAGTCACTCATAAAAAGAACAAAATAACGTCCACAACAGTGTGTGTATGTCTGTGTGTGTATATATATGAGAAGGAAAACCTTTGAGTGTTGCTGTACTCTCTGTTTCCTTTGGCCATTGCCACTCCACACAGACAATATTTTAGAACATCCTTGGGTTTGTATGTGCCAGTAAACCTACAAAGAGTGATTTGTTGTCGTTGTTCAGTTGCTCAGTTGTGTCTGGCTCTTTGCGACCCCTTGAACTATAGTCCACTAAACTCCTCTGTCCATGGGATTTCCTAAGCAAGAATATGGGAGTGGGTTGCCATTTCCTTCTCCAGGAGATCTTCCTGACCTAGGGATCAAACCCACATCTCCTGCATTGGCAGGTGGATTCTTTATCACTGAGCCACCAGGGAAGCCAAAGACTGATACACACATAAAAATTTTATCAGTCACAGAGATGGCAGTCTTTGAGCTCTGAAGTTATGGGATTTCCTCAGGCATTGAATGATCAAACGTACCTGGATAACAAAAGTGTAACATAGAAAAGTAGAAGGAAATATTGCCTTGATGAACTAGAGTTGCATTGCAGGTATTTGTGCCTCAACAAGACCTAAAAAGAGAAGTTGAAATCCATTCATCATCTTCGCAAGAGAAAGGAAGGTCTAGAGAACATCTAGGCAGAAGAAAGTAGGAAGTCTTCTCTTGTCATGAGACTGTCCCATGTCCCAAATATGTGTTTGACATTATTTGGTGAATGGATAAATAATCTGAACTTCTTTTTTTTAGCATGTGGAGTTAAAATCTGAATTTTGCAGTCGATGAAATACATTGATCAGTTTATCTTGCTCAGTAAATACTGATTAGGTAAATGAAATGTTGTTGTTGTTCAGTCACTAAGTTATGTCCAACTCTTTGCAACCCCATGGACTGCAGCACAGCAGGTTTCCCTGTCTTTCGTATCTCCTGGAGTTTGCTCAAACTCATGTCCATTGAGTCGATGATGCCATTCAACTATCTCACCCTCTGTCGTCTCCTTCTCCTCCTGCCATTAATCTTTCCCAGCTTCAGGATCTTTTCCAATGAGTTGGCTCTTCACATCAGGTAGCCAAAGTATTGAGCTTCAGCTTCAGCATCAGTCCTTCCAATGAATATTCAGGGTTGATTTTCTTTAGAATTGTCTGGTTTGATGTCTTTACTGCCCAAGGGACTCTCAAGAGTCCTCCAGCACTACAATTCGAAAGCATCAATTCTTTCACGCTCAGCTTTCTTTATGGTCCTACTCTCACATCTGTACATGAAATACTACAAACGGTACTTACTTTGAAGCTTGAGAAAGGATTCTGACAACTACTTGTGATGATACTGGATTGCCAGGATTTAAAAAGTAAATAATATTGTGCAGGATTTTATCATGAGTTCTTAAATAATTCTATTATATAAAGAGCTTATTTTCTTCACTCTTAAGCCTTTATTAAAACCTACATTATGTCCACCACATAAAAGATTCATATCTAAATTTGAACCACACAAAACACAAGATCTGACTTTAACACATTAGTGTGTATGAAGAAAAAAAAATAGATTTTCTGTTGCTAATGAAAGTAATATAGAATTAAAATAAAAGTAGTTGGATATATTTTTTAAAAGTCTTTACAGCTGAAATGCATTATGCAAGTTACTCTCTACTTAGCGAAGATGCTACCAAATAATCTGAATAGTTGTTATTAATAAAACATCTGGGTCTATTTAGAAGCATAGATGAAGGCTGAATTGTCTAATGCATTTTTTTCTTTGTTTAACCTTAATTAATCCTTGTAGGGTCTCTGTAAGGTGGTTTGTATCAACCTTGTGATATGACAATTCCAAAAATATAGATACAGAGATTAAGGGTTCCTGATCACCCAGCACACTAGAAGCCAAACACAGTTTGAAAATTCAGAATTTCTGATTCTGTTTTGGACACTTTTCAGGGAACTGGATTACAGCTAGGAGGGACTGTTCCATACTTGAGGTTTTAAAAGAATCCAGTGGAAATCTACATCCAGAATTCTACCTGGATGCATTCCCTCATTTTCCATTTTGCACAATTGCAGTTAAGCCAGAGGCCAAAGCTACCACAAGACAATTCTAGTGATCTTTTTGACCTGAGTGGAAACATGATTTGAGATTCCACATGGAGGCCAATTTCGTAAGAATTTCCACCAGCCTTTGGACTGTAATAATTGGGTTATTTGGATAAGGTTTGGCAAAGCATATAGTGGATTAACTGAATGAGGTTTCTGGAGCTTAGCCATTTTGGCACCATCCATTTTGCTCTTTGTTCTACCTCATTATAAAATGGGCTATGGAAATTGCTTGGTTTGTTGGTATGTCAGCTTTTTCTTTCCTTTTCTTTTTTTATTCCTTTTCTATTCTTTACATCTGAGCCCTTAATTTAATTGAGAGCAAGCTCTTCAGTCTAAGAGGATAACAAAACATCCCTTTGAGGAGGAGGAAATAGATGATAAAATCTGTGTGTTACTAATTTTTTTCTATAGTTTGGAGGACTTCTTTTTCCATCCTGTGTGTGTGTTTTTAAGACCCTGTTAAGTTCATAGTTCCTTTTGCTTTTCTTGTTTGAATAGAAAATCATTCTCTTTAATCCCACCTGAGTTTTAAAAAATGTATTATTGAACTGCCCAGTTCAGGAATTCAGTGGCCTGTTTTACTGAATGGAGGTATGTATGACCTGATAGTAAAAGAATGCTATTCAAAGACATTTCCTTTTCTTTGTTTCTTGGATCTGTTACTGTTCACATAAATCTGGAAAAATGCCAAAATATGTAAACAAATTAAGAGCTTTAGGATCCCAGTGGGAATATCCGTAAATTCTACCATAAATCAGGAATTTAAGATTAAGTGCACTATACTATAATAAGATTGCAGAAAGAAGCAACTCTAGACCAAATATGCTTGGCTCTGGTTTAGGAATCTTAAAGGATATTAAAAGATTTGGATAAATTATGGCATTATTTATAGTATAACTTCTTCCCAAACCTATTTGTGTTGCCTCAATGCAACTTTATTTTTATTTTACTATTTATTTACTGTTTTGCTTCATATCAAACAAACCTTCAGTTCTGAAGCCAGTTTTTTATACTCTTTTAGCATACATAATATATGTAGCATTAATTATTTATCTTTATAATTAATACACTTAATGACTCTCTTCACACATCCATGAATAAAATAGAGTTAGATTGGGGATTTTTCCACTGGAGCGCTTTTGATACACACTCTTCTCTTCTCTCAATTCTTTATCTTAGTGTATGAATTGCAAATTGTGGTCTTTTCAATTTTTTTGACCCAGAGTTAAAACTTAAGCGTAAACTTTTCTCTTAATTCCACCATATGATAGCTTTATTAATTCTTCTTGTGTGCATGTATGTAGAGAAAGAATGAGAATGCAGTAAAAGAGAAGATATATATAAATATATATATATATATATAGAGAGAGAGAGTCTTATGTCAACACTATCTTAAAACAGTTCTGAACAATTGCATTGTGAGCTTACTTTTTATATACACATAAAAGGAGAACTTGTAGAGATTAGGTATTACAGATTTAGCAAAGTTTATCTTAAACTGGGAGAATAGAGAATATGTTGTACATATTTATACATAATAAAAAAGTATTTATTTGTAATTATACACATTTAACAATACTCCTTGGCAATGCAGATTCAACACAATCTTCAAGTGACTGCATAACTTTAACATGGGTGACTTCACTAGCCAGTGATGTGAAAATGATTTTACATGCTTTGTTTTTTCCTAAACCCAGATTATTAATACATGAACCCACATGGTTTCTGTAAGAAACTAACCTGATTCACAGTATCCTCCCCAGCAATTTTGTGCATGCTCTAGACTAAGTATCTTAGTTTCTTTTACCCTTTATTTTTCATCTTGTCACCATGCTGCTGTTATTACCTTCACGAGAAAACCACTCTCCTGGGCACAGCTGTTTGTAGTCTGAACAATCCCTGTTGAGGGACTGTCCTTGAGTACAGGATATCAGTCTTAAATGCTCATCCAGCTCACTCAGAGAGCCTGAGCCACTACTGGAAGCAGTGTAGATTATTGGATGTTTCGGTCCAGTTACTCCTGGACCAAAGGGCAAGAAGTGTCTACTGCATCCCCACCCAAAGGACTTGAAAGTGAAAGTGTTAGTCACTCAGTTGTGTCCGAATCTTTGTGACCCCATGGACTGTAGCCCGCAGGCTCCTCTGTCCATGGAAATCTTCAGGCAAGAGTACTGGAGTTAATAGACATTCCCTTCTCCAGCAGATTTTCCTGACCCAGGGATTGAACCTAGGTCTCCTGCATTGCAGGCAGGTTCTTTACCATCTGAGTCTCCAGGGAAGCCCATCCAAAGGACTTAGCTTATTTCTTATTCTACAGTTAGACGTTCCCCAGAATGGGCGATAGTACCGTCATCCATTCTCTTCAAGAGAAATGCTCGTGTCTAAGTTGCTGTTAAACACAAAACAGCGTGAGTACTGATAACATTTCCCAAGGTCTGGATTTTGCAGTCCTAGACATGATCAACTTATAACACTCTAAGGTAACATAAGTATGGGCAAAGTATGTAAAAGAAAGACTGCTTTTTTTCCTTTGTGATCTTTATTATCATAAAAGAGTATCTCGGAGACCAACTAGTTATTCCATAATAATTACCATTGAATGTGTTTCATCTTTGCCAGATAAAATTTGCATACCTGATGTAACTTTCTTGAGAACTTTTCCTTATTTCTCAGAAGAGCCTGAGGCCCCTAAGATCCTAAGATCACACAGCTTGTAAGTGGTACAGGCAGTGCTGCAATCCTGTATTTGTTACTTCCCCACTACATAGCTGCTCATCAATAGGATCTAAACATTATCCTAAATAACAATAAAAAATGACCAGTAATAGACATGGTGATAAAAATATTTAGAATCTACTTATGCAATTGTGTATTTTTGTTTTAATTCTCATTCTACTGTGGGCTTTCTGCCATCTGGCAGAGTTAGTCATTAGCAGCAGATGTGGGTCTCCTAGTATTAAGGCGAGAACTTTAACATAGCAGACCGTATCCTGCTCCCTAGTTATCGGGCATCTCTTAACGCTCAGGGCCTCTAGGTTGTCTGGAAATTCTACAAGGAGATAGGCAGGTTCTAGAAAGAGAAACCTGGAGAAGGAAATGGCAACCCACTCCAGTACACTTGCCTGTAAAATCCCATGGACATAGGAGCCTGGTAGGCTACAGTCCCTGGGGTCGCAAAGAGTTGAAAGCAACTAAGTGACTTCACTTTCACTTTCAGAAAGAGAAAAGGCAGGATAACCATTCTCTGTGGCACTTTTGCTGGAAAGATGAGAAACAGATGAAAATTGTGACAAAATGGAAAGTGACATGATGAAAGTGAACTTAGTGGTGTCATTAGGTAATGATGGGGACTTAAAGGAGAGCACCTCTGGGAATTTGAGTCAGAGGATCCTGTCTCATTATGGCTTCAAGATTTCACGTTAGCCCCTAACAAATCCTTTCCCTAAAGTTTCTTACAGAGCAGCAAAATCTTCTGCTTGGGTATGCACATGTCAAGTTCACTTACTGGTTACATTTTATATTGAAATATTTTCTTTATATACCTCTGTTCACTGTTAAGATGTAATCTCCTTGTCTATGTTGGGTAGACTCTAGATTCATCCACATTACAATGAATGACCCAATTTTCTTCCTTTTTATGGCTAAGTAATACTCCACTGTATATATGTTCCATGTATTCTTTCTCTGTTCATCTTTTGATGAACATTTAGGTTGCTTCCATGTCCTGGCTGTTGTAAATAGTACTGCAGTGAACATTGGGGTGCATGTGTCTTTTGGAATTATGGTTTTTTCTCAGGTATTACGCCCAATAATGGGATTACTGGGTCATATGGTCATACAGAGTGAAATAAGTCAGAAAGAGAAAAAACAAATACCATGTAATAACACATACATATGGAATCTATGAAACTGGTACTGGTGAATCTATTTGCAGGGCAGGAATAGAGACTCAGACCTCAAAATGGACCTCAGGACAGTTACTGAGAGAGTAACATTGACATATTTGCACACTGCCATGTGTAAAATTATAGCCAGTGAGAAGATGCTGTACAGCACAGGGAGCTCAACTTGGTGCCTAGTGATGACCTAGAGCGTGAGATGGGAATTGGGGAATAGGGAGGCTCAAGAGGGAGGGGATGTGTGTATACATATAGCTGACCCATGTTGCACAGTTGAAACTACAGCATTGTAAAGCAATTATACAGCAATTAAAAATTTTAAAAAAGATGTACTGTCCTTGGGGTTAAGCATTAAATTTTAGCTGTCTGATTAACTCTAGCTTATATTAAATGTGATGATAATCTGCCAAGGTCCCTTTCAGGTACAGAATTTAACTTCTGTCTAGTAGCAGTATCAACAATCCTTTAGTTGAGCCTTTATTTCTTGGGATATAAATTGTTGAGAAATTTCCAGCCTGGTTTATCAAGAGAGAATATATAAATCAAACAGCCAAGAATCCATTGAGCCATCTGTAATGTGATGGAATCTCAATTTACAAATACACATGTCCAGAAATATCTTAAAAAAAAAACAACCTCACCCCTGATTTCAATCCCCAGTCCTTTGGGGTTAGAATAAAAGTCAATCTCTGGCATTGTTCAGGCTCCTTTTTCATCAGGGATGTACAAAGAACCTGGTGGGTCTCAAGAAGCATCAGAGCATCAGAACTGCTCATCTAGTCCTCAGCCATCTGTCCCCACTGTCCTTCAAGGGCCAGCAATCAGGAGTAGAAATAAGACCAGGACTCTGCAGCTTTTATTTTAAATGTTGATTTGATTTCAGGATATAGTAGTCCATGGGCTTCCCCGGTGGCTCAGTCGGTAAAGAATCCACCTGCAATGCAAGAGACCTAGGTTTGATCCCTGAGTCAGGAAGATCCCCTGGAGGAGGGCATGGCAACCCACTCTAGTATTCTTGCCTGGAGAATCCCCATGGACAGAGGAGCCTGGTGGGCTACGGTCCATGGGGTCGCAAAGAGTCGGACACGACTGAATGAGCACACACAGTAGTCCTTGCCTATTTCATTTTATTTGTGTGTGTGTGTGTGTGTGGCCTCAGTATATACATGGTAATGTATATATGTCATTGTTACTCTCCATATATATTATTGCTTTCCAGGTGGTGCTAGTGGTAAAGAACCTGCCTGACAATGCAGGAGACAAAAGAGAGGCAGGTTTGATCCCTGGGTTGAGAAAATCCCCTGGAGAAGGAAATGGCAACCCACTCCAGTTTTCTTGCCTGCAGAATCCCATGGACAGAGGAGCCTGGTGGGCTACTGTCCCTTGGGTTGCAAAGAGTCAGACTTGACTGAAGTAACTCAGCACAGTACAGCATACATACATACATACATTCTTTTTAAAATATTGTTTTCCATCATGGTTTATCACAACATATTGAATATAGTTCCTTGTGCTATACAGTAGTACTTTGTTGTTTATCCACTCTACAGACACTACATCTGCTAACCTCAGCCTCCCACACCATCCCTCCACTAATCCCCAGTTCCTAAGAAATCACCATTCTGCTCTCTATGTCCCTGAGTCTGTTCTGTGTTCATTTGTGTCATATTTTAGATTCTGCATAAAAGTGATGTCATATGGTATTTGTCTTGCTCTTTCTGACTTAATTCACTTGGTGTGATCATTTCTGTTTGCATTCATGTTGCTGCAAATGGTATTATTTCATTTCATTCTTTTTATGGCTGACTGGAGAAGGAAATGGCAACCCACTCCAGTGTTCTTGCCTGGAGAATCCCAGGGATGGGGAAGCCTGGTGGGCTGCCATCTATGGGGTCGCACAGAGTCGGACACGACTGAAGCGACTTAGCAGCAGCTCCTGCATTGCATTGTATTGCAGGCAGATTCTTTACCACTGAGCCACCAGGGAACGCTACTTAGAGGACATTATTGTGGTGTTAAACCAAATTTTAAATGCACGAAGTGTAGATAACTGTTCAGTTCAGTTCAGTCGCTCAGTCATGTCCGACTCTTTGCAACCCCATGAATCGCAGCACGCCAGGCCTCCCTGTCCATCACCAACTCCTGGAGTTCACTCAAACTCACATCCATTGAGTCGGTGATGCCATCCAGCCATCTCATCCTCTGTCGTCCCCTTTTCCTCCTGCCCCTAATCCCTCCCAGCATCAGAGTCTTTTCCAATGAGTCAACTCTTCGCATGAGGTGGCCAAGGTACTGGAGTTTCAGCTTTAGCATCATTCCTTCCAAAGAAATCCCAGGGCTGATCTCCTTCAGAATGGACTGGTTGGATCTCCTTGCAGTCCAAGGGACTCTCAAGAGTCTTCTCCAACACCACACTTCAAAAGCATCAATTCTTCGGCGCTCAGCCTTCTTCACAGTCCAACTCTCACATCCATACATGACTACTGGAAAAAGCATAGCCTTGACTAGACAGACCTTTGTTGGCAAAGTAATGTCTCTGCTTTTGAATATGCTATCTAGGTTGGTCATAACTTTCCTTCCAAGGAGTAAGCGTCTTAATTTCGTGGCTGCAGTCACCATCTACAGTGATTCTGGAGCCCAGAAAAATAAAGTCTGACACTGTTTCCACTGTTTCCCCGTCTATTTCCCATGAAGTGAAGGGACCAGATGTCATGATCTTTGTTTTCTGAATGTTGAGCTTTAAGCCAACTTTTTCACTCTCCACTTTCACTTTCATCAAGAGGCTTCTTAGTTCCTCTTCACTTTCTGCCATAAGGGTGGTGTCATCTGCATATCGGAGGTTATTGATATTTCTGTTACTACTCCTTAAAGGAGACTACTCCCACACCCAGCTCGCTTGCTCCCCTGCCCCACCCTGACCCCAATCCAGGACAGACAATTTTGCTGTATAGTCGAACACTACTGAAGCGGCAGCAGCAGCAGCAGCAGCAGTAATTCATTGTATATATATGTACCACGTCTTCTTTGTCCATTCGTCTGTTGATAGACATTTAGTTGTTTCCTTTCCTTGGCTGGTGTGAATAGTGCTATATGAACTTTGGGTGGATGTAGCTTTACAAATTCTTGTTTTTTCTGGGTATATGCCCAGGGATGGACTTGCTATATCCTATAGTAATGCTGTTTTCAGTTTTCTGCATCACCCCAAACTGTCTTCCATAGTGGCTGCACCCAACTTATATTTCCACCAACAGCATAGGAGGATTCTCTCCTCTCCACACCCTCTCCAACATTTGTTATTTGTAGGTCTTTTAATGATGGCCATTCTGACCGGTGTTAGGTGATACCACATTGTCATTTTGATTTTCACTTCTCTAATAATTATTGATGTTGAGAATCTTTTCATATGCCAATTGGCCCTTTGTTTGTCTTTGGAGTAATGTCTATTTAGATCTTCTGCCAATTTTTTGATAGGGTGGTTTGTTTTTTTGTCATGGTTGAGTTGTATGAGCTGTTTGTATATTTTGGAAGTTAAGCCCTTGTCTGTCACTTCATTTGCAAATATTTTCTGCCATTCTGTAGGTTGTCTTTTCGTTTTGTTTATGGTTTCCTCTGCTGTGCAATAGCTTGTAAGTATGATTAAGTCCCACTTGTTTCTTTATGTTTGTATTTCTATTGCCTTGGGACTGTAAGTCCCTGGATCCTCGAGTCCCATCATCCTCTTTCTTGACCTTCAGGTCGCTCTCTTATTCTCTTTTTGCCTCAAAGGCCCTTCCTCTTTTCCCTTACCCAGGGATCATTGGTAAATCTAGTGGAGTTTGGCTTTTACACCAGAACAAGCAGCACTTGTAATTTTAGGCTCTTCCAAATTTTCTCCCTTCTATAACCCCTGTGGCAACAAACTGTAGATCCAGGCTACTGGCTCTGAATATAGGGGTGAGGCAAAAGCACAAAGAGCGCAACAACAATTAATTCCACGAGTAATCTAGGCTTCTACACAGCATTAAATGAGGATGCCGGCGAAGGCTGTGCATTTCAGTGCGGTTTTCTGGTCTGTCCCAAATGCCTCCCCCAACCAGTGAACATCACATGGGCTTCTGTCCTATCTTTAATTGCCTTCTGAGCAACATTTTTATACTTGGATATCTTACTGTTTATATTTAGTTACATTAAACTTAATCAAAACCTGAGGTTATACTTTCTCCCCAGATTTGACGTGTTGCCCAAGTTCATGTCTTGTCAGTGTTCCCAGAACTTGCTGCTCTTTACCTTTTGAAGTTGTGCCTCCTTTTATTTAAACTTGTTCCCTGTGTCACTGCCTGCCTCGTAACTGTCCATCAAATTGAGCCTTTCTTCTTCTTTTCTCCTGCCATCACTTTAGTTTATGCCCTCATCACTGTGCGGCACTCACACCTTGTATGCCACCCATGCCAGCCAACCACTTACCATTTCCTGATCACACTCTGCTTTTATGTCTTATGCTTTTGAACATGCTGTTGCTGCCTGATGGGCTCTATTACTACATGTTTTACACATGTTTATTTCTTCTACATCTATGCTTATGTCATATATAAGCTATTATATATCTGCTATTATAGAACTTATAGTATCTTACCACCTTAAGAATAGGAGCATCCTATACATATCTCTGTTTTCTTTGAATTTTGGCTATTAAATGTGGGTAACAGGTATAAAATAATTTTATTTTTAAAAAATGTCAGTTTCTCAGTTGTGTCCAACGTTTTGCAACCCCATGGACAGTAACCCACCAGGTACCTCTGCCCATGGGATTCTCTAGGCAAGAGTACAGGAGTGGGTTGCCATGCCCTTCTCCAGGGGATCTTCCTGACTCAGGGATCGAACGCATGTCTCTTAATTCTCCTGCATTGGCAGGCAGGTTCTTTACTGCTAGTGCCACATAAAGAATTTAGGCAAGCTTAATACTGAATGGGCCTCCCAAATTTTCTTTCCTTTCATCAGCCATTAATATAAGGCCTTCTCATCTGCCTTCCTGACCCACACTCTACAGGAGCTCTCTCCCTGCTTCTCCAGCAAGTGTATCCACCATTTGTTGCTCCGGCCTGGCGTCTTAGTACACCTTACTATTTGCAGTTAGGTTCTACTCTAGTTTACCTTTTACTTCAGTCTTTTCCTCAGGGTTGTGAAGAATTCAAAAAAGCTCTTGCGATCTTTTTTACTCATCTGCTGCTTTAATGGAAGCTAAGCTCCACCTGGTGGTAGAATTTGATTCCTTGTTTGGACTGTGGTGCGTGCGATGAGATCAATTCAGTGGGGGAAATAATTTGTACACATTTTTATGAATGCAGATATACATTATTACATATGTATGTGAGTGTGTGTTTTGCAGGGTTTCCTCTGTCACGGAAATTCTGAAATATGCTTGTTCTTTATTTTACTGACATTGACAGTTTGAACATGGCATTCAGCATTTGGGAGCTTCCCAGGTGGCTCAGTAATAAAGAATCTGCCTGCTAACACAGGAGTTGAAAGAGATGCGGGTTCAGTCCCTGAGTTGGGAAGGTCCCCTGGAAGAGGAAATGGCAAACTGCTCCAGAATTCTTGCTTGGGAAATACTGTGGACAGAGGAGTCTGGCAGGCTATAGTCCATATGATTGTAAAGAGTTGGACATGCCTGAGCCACTGAGCACACTTTCAGCATTTGATTATTATAAATATTTCGTGATATTCAGACTCTTAGCAATGACCAGAATGATCCTATTGTGCTCATCACAAACCAAATATTTTCCCCCACCGCTGTCTGATACCAAAATTGTTTCTTGAAAGGACTTGCTTTATATTTTAGTAGTAAACAAAGCATATTTAAAGGCCTTTATGATTCATAGAAAATTATAAAAATCAAATGGAGAGGTGTTTGAAAGTATGAACTCAAGTGATATTTTAAAGCAGGATAGTCTAGCCCTCTACTCAGTACAGAAGTATGTTCTTCTCTCTCGCAAGCAGGAGCAGTATCAAGTTTACCCTTTATGTTGAGTGGTGTTTTGTAGCATTGAACTTTAGAAAGACCAGAAAATGAGCCAGAATTTACACATTGGAAGCTCTGTAGCTGCATTACTCACAGATGTGTTTTTTCATGCTTCTCCTAAAATATGAAATAGTTGCCCCTGTTTGAAAATTGGAAAATTTTATTATAAAAATGCAGCTGTCTAAAGATGAGGGGTCTTTTTATCACAAATCTAGTGATCTCAGTCCAAGCAGTAAGCACCCTTTTTAGATGGAGTGCACACTCTAATTTTCCATAAGCTTCAGTTCAGTCGCTCAGTTGGGTCCGACTCTGCAACCCCATGAATCGCAGCACGCCAGGCCTCCCTGTCCATCACCATCTCCCAGAGTTCACTCAAACTCACGTCCATCGAGTCAGTGATGCCATCTGATCCTCTGTCGTCCCCTTCTCCTCCTGCCCCCAATCCGTCCCAGCATCAGGGTCTTTTCCAATGAGTCAACTCTTTGCATCAGGTGGCCAAAGTATTGGAGTTTCAGCGGCAGCATCAGTCCTTCCAATGAATGCGCAGGGCTGATCTCCTTTAGAATGGACTGGTTGGATCTCCTTGCAGTCCAAGGGACTCTCAAGAGTCTTCTCCAACACCACAGTTCAAAAGCATCAATTCTTCGGCGCTCAGCTTCTTCACAGTCCAACTCTCACATCCATACATGATCACTGGAAAAACCATAGCCTCGACTAGATAGACCTTTGTTGGCAAAGTAATGTCTCTGCTTTTTAATATGCTATCTAGGTTGGTCATAACTTTCCTTCCAAGGAGTAAGTGTCTTTTAATTTAATGGCTGCAGTCACCATCTGCAGTGATTTTGGAGCCCAAAACAATAAAGTCTGACACTGTTTCCACTGTTTCCCCATCTATTTCCCATGAAGTGATGGGACCGGATGCCATGATTTTCGTTTTCTGAATGTTGAGCTTTAAGCCAACTTTTTCACTCTCCTCTTTCACTTTCATCAAGAGGCTTTTTAGTTCCTCTTCACTTTCTGCCATAAGGGTAGTGTCATCTGCATATATGAGGTTATTGATATTTCCCCCAGCAATCTTGATTCCAGCTTGTGCTTCTTCCAGCCCAGCGTTTCTCATGATGGACTCTGCATATAAGTAAATAAGCAGGGTGACAATATACAGCCTTGACGTACTCCTTTTCCTATTTGGAACCAGTCTGTTGTTCCATGTCCAGTTCTCACTGTTGCTTCCTGACCTGCATGCAGGTTTCTCACGAGGCAGGCCAGGTGCTTCACTTCTCCTTGATGTATCACATTCTGCCTCTTTTTTTTTTTTTTTTTTTGCCTGGCTTCTGTAGGCATGGGCATTTATGACTACTGGCATTCCTTCATCTTTGATGCCTATCTGAGAAATTCATATTCTAGTTGAATTCACCTTCATTTTTGAGTTCACCTTCATTTTTGAATTCACCTTCATTTTGAATTCATTCTTAATTTTGAAAATGAAGAAAGATCAATAACCATCAAAAAAGTGAAAGAAACAGCACAAATGAAAGATGTAAATTGCTTTCTCTGGAATTTTGCAGAGCACCCCACTGGTGGCATCAGTGTACTCCCAACAGCATCATATTTAAGGAAAAGGTCCCTGGTGGCTCAGTGGTAAAGAACCCAACTGCCAGTGCAGGAGACTTGGGTTGGATCCCTGGATTGGGAAGATCCCCTGGAGAAGAAAATGGCAACCCACTCCTGTATTCTTACCTGGGAAATCCCATGGACAGAGAAACCTGGAAGGCTATAGTCCATGGTGTTGCAAAGAGTTGGACACTGCTTAAACAACAACAGCACTTTTCCTAACTACAGGCTG
The DNA here is from genome assembly GCF_032452875.1 of Bos javanicus. NCBI lineage: Eukaryota > Metazoa > Chordata > Mammalia > Artiodactyla > Bovidae > Bos > Bos javanicus. Next base: position 25,112,653 of record NC_083871.1, on the reverse strand, counting down.
AGAAATTTCAAAGGTTTCATTTTCCTTCAACTGTAAACCCCTGGAATGAAAAATATCTGAAGTTATACCTATTTAATTTTTGCTTTGAGAGTATTTTAGTTGTTAGGCTAAAATCTAGGCACCTACATCAATATATTTGCCTTCTCCACCCAATCAACCACTTCCTGAACAGTGAGTATTACACTAAGCTGATGTTGCCCAGCCTTCCTAACTGGTCCCCGTCTAATGAACCGCTTTCATCCTCCTACACTTTTGTGATTTGCATTTTGCATCTCCCTTTAAAAGGATGCCTCTTCTTATGGTTAGTAGTGACCATGTTTTGACTTTCCTCACCAGTTGTGGTTGGTTGGCAGAATAACAGCCCCTGCAAAGATAGCTTTATCCTAATGCCATAACCTATAAACACATTACATTACATGGTAGAGGACGATTAGGATTGAAGATGAAATTAAGACTGCTTTTCAGCTGATCTTAAATAGATCACCCTGGGTGAATTTGGTCGGCTCTTATATAATAAGGACTACCGTCGTTATTATGATGGTAGTCTTTACAAGTGGAAATAGCTGCCAGGAAGAGAGTCATAGATGTGTGACTACGAAAGAGTAATCAGGATGACGCAACACTGCTGGCTTTGAAAAGAAGGGGCCACAGATCGAGGCATGCTGATGTCCTTTAGAAGCTGGAAAAGGTAAGGAAACAGATTTGCCTCTAGAAATGCAGCCTGGCTACACTGTAATTATAGACCCTCACGTCTATCCTATAAAATTGTTAAGATGATATGTTTGTGCTGCTTTTAGCCACCCCGTTTATGGTAATTTCTTATAACAAGAATGAAAAACTAGCAAGCCAGCAAAGATGTTTTATTTGAAGTTTGCTCTCTGAAGCTTTTGTTATTAAAAAAAAATTTTTTTTAAGAGAGAAATTATACCAAAGCATAACTTTTGGATCAATGCACAATTCTTCCTGCTTTCTTCTTCTCCTCTCCCTTGTCTTGAGAATCACAGTTTTAACCCTTCCTTACCCCATAGCAGAGAGAGAAGGTCATGGGGACATGGTTAAGGAACTGTGCTTCTGCAGTGTGTCACGGAGGCAGGGGGTGGCGGATAGGAGACCTGTGGTTGAAAGAGCTAACACAAAGTAGAAGGCAGCAAAAAACAAAATAAAAAAGCTCAGCCTTTCTTTTATTTTTTCCCCAAGATTCCCTTAGTCTCTGCACCATAGAATATATAGTTTCTAAGATGACACTTGGACAGATTCTTAAAATAATAAAAGTGATTTTTGCCATGGTTTATCTAAGATGCAGGAAGGCTACACTTTAGAGGATGTCTTGGATTATGATCAATTTGGCCACACTCTTGGCTATTTCTTCTGAGATGCGTGATGTTTGTTAGGAAGATTTTCTTTTTTCTGTTGTTTTTGAACCAGAAAACCACTGAACCATTTTGCAGCCCACAAAGACCGATGCTGCATAAATTTTTCCATGAAACAACAGCACAATAAGCAACTGTCTTGGCCTATATATTGTTATTGACAGGCACTTACATGTACATGTAACTAGAATTAATTTTCAAGCATCAACCTGAAAACAAAACTTTCTCACATGAGCTTATAAATTTTCATGATGCTGTTTTCCAGAAATTTTAACAAACTCAAATGAGTAAGGACCAGACTAATTTCACTTATCGTCTTGGTATTCATGCCATTGAACATAATACATTATATATAGTAGCTGCTCAATATACAGATGGATGGATACATCTATCTTTGCAATATATTGGCACCTTCTCTAATTTAGCCAAAAGAAGGATACAAAACTGTTGATTTGTTGTCTCGGTTTTACTGTGGGCTTCTCAGAGTGTAATTTCTCCAAGCTCAAGGTGATCCTAGAATGTAAAGATAAGTATTTTTCAATATGGCCTCTAAATGTTAGACAGCATTATTCAAAAAAACCAAATACCTTTCACACACAGAAGGGAAATTGAATCAAGAGATGGCATGACAACTTTCAAAAGGCAATATATAAGGAACTTGGGTTGTGCATGATTGCCCCCAAAGTTGATATCTTAGAGCCTACCTCCCCCACCCCCACTCCTTTATAAGGGTCTGTGAAGAAGTGTGTTTAGTCCCTGATGCTAAGATTCTTATACTTTTACGTCTGTACAGAAAATCATCTGGGGATCTTGTTAAAGACCAGCATGTTGCTTATCATCGACTCGATGGACATGAGTTTGAGAAAGCTCCGGGATTTGGTGATGGACAGGGAAGCCTGGCGTGCTACAGTCAGTGGGGTCGCAAAGAGTCGGACACGACTGAGTGACTGAACTGAACTGAACTGTTGCTCATCACACAGCATCCCTAGAAATTCAAATTGGATAGGCCTTGGGTTGCACCATAGAAATTGTTCTGTAAAAACTGGATACATGCATTGGTGACATCACAGGCCAGGCTGAGAAATGTTGCTTAGCTTGTTTGATGTGTTTATATTGCTGTTCACTTGTACAAACAGCATTGTGTGTTCAAACATTTTAACCTAAAAAGAAAACCACTGCTCTCTAGTTGTCTATATCCCCACATCTCTCTGCCTCACACCTGCCCCCTCCCGAGTTGTATAATGATTTTACAGTCAGGCTTCCCCCCTGCCCCAAACATAAGGTAGATACAATTATAAGTGTTACAGTAGATAAAGTCCTATAATTCTCTTCTAGGGTAGGTGGCACTTTGCTTCTGAAGAGGGCTGAGCTTCCTTTTCTGCGGCTTCGTGGATCTGGACTAGATAAATATGTGTTTTCCGTGTTCCTTTCTCTTTAAATATGTCTCTTCCCTCCTTCATCGACAGTGCCCTGTCTCCAAGGTTTTCCTCACCATGACACAGCTTAAGAGCTGTCCTAAACATCCTTTCGCTTCACACCTTGCCTAACTTCCTCTGACCACAAGAACACTTCTATCAGCAGCAGATAATCTGAAAGGCAAATGAATCTGTCAGTTGGTATACATGGGAATTAGTAAGTATTGGTGCACGCCGGCGTTAAACCCAGGACATCGTCCTCAGGGCTAGTGAGCATAGCCGAAGCGCCTGCTCAGTCGTAGGTTTTGTGCTAGCGCAAAGGGCCAAAGGGTGGAGGGATTTTCTGTTCAAAGGACATTAACACAATGGTGTGACTTTCAGTATGAAGCCGTCTAAATCAGGAGAATTGGAGGGTACACCGTAGGTACACCTTGTCCCTGTACTGAGACTAAGTTCTGCTGCTTTGTTCAGATGTTTTTGCTTCACCCTTTCGACAGTAAGAGCCTTGAGATCTTCTGGCTTCACACAGGGTTCCTCTGCTACTGTTCAGTTCAGTTCAGTCGCTCAGTCGTGTCCGACTCTTTGCGACCCCATGAATCGCAGCACGCCAGGCCTCCTTGTCCATCACCAACTCCCGGAGTTCACTCAGACTCACGTCCATCAAGTCAGTGATTCCATCCACCATCTCATCCTCTGTCGTCCCCTTCTCCTCCTGCCCCCAATCCCTCCCAGCATCAGAGTCTTTTCCAATGAGTCAACTCTTCGCATGAGGTGGCCAGAGTACTGGAGTTTCAGCTTTAGCATCATTCCTTCCAAAGAAATCCAAGGGCTGATCTCCTTCAGAATGGACTGGTTGGATCTCCTTGCAGTCCAAGGGACTCTTAAGAGTCTTCTCCAACACCACAGTTCAAAAGCATCAATTCTTTGGCGCTCAGCTTTCTTCACAGTCCAACTCTCACATCCATACATGACCACTGGAAAAACCATAGTCTTGACTAGCCGGACCTTTGTTGGCAAAGTAATGTCTCTGAGGTTCCTGTATCACAGGCATGGTTGACAATAATGTGCAAAGACCCTTTCCACTGAGGATCAGGCGAACCCTGAAGCTCACAGTGCCCTGGAGTGTATAAGGAGATAGCTGAACTTTGCCTTTAAAAAAATGCCCACCAGACCAGGCTCCTCTGTCCATGGGATTTCCCAGGCAAGGAGTCGGTTGCCATTATCTTCTCCAACACTAGAGGGAGTATAATATCATAAATATTTCCTTTCGATTGTTGCCTTCTGGTAAACCATCAGCAAAGCAAGATTCAAGTGCAAATATCTAGAATCTGTTTCATACTTTTAAAAATGTTTTTCTCATTAAAATATTATGGGGTATTTTGATATGCAAGGAAAGTTGTCTTCATAAATAATTAGTTTAGTATCTAACAGTAATATTCTTATTTGTGTAGGTAAAGAATTCACAATTTTAAATGACTGGTGAAAATAGAACCCAGATCACTTATTTGTGGTTATCAGTGTAAAACATCTTGGTTCTACATGGAGTAGAACATTTTGTTAGGCCTGTTATTGTTTTATTTGCCATGGATATAATTCCATATTTTCCTTGTAATTTACCACTTTGTGTTATAGCTTTCCTAGACATTTAAGGCAAAAATGTTTTGCTGGACAACTGACATGATTACACAGTATCAAAATCAAATGTTTCATCCTTAAAGAATGAAGCCTGCCTGTCTTAGAAAAATTAAAAATGTCTGTTTTTCAGTGATAAAAGTATGTTCATTCTCATTCTAGTATAGATGGCTTTGCATTTACCTCTTTTTTTCATATTTCTGTTTAAATTTTTTCAAGTTTCTGTAAATAACTTAAAATATTAAATTTTTACATTAGTCTCCAAGTTCTGTTTTGGATTGGACTTTACATGTTTGAATATTTGAAGATAAAAAGTTTAAAAATATTTATTTTGAAACATTAACCATTAAAATATCAAAAGTTCCAAAGTAAAATATGTATGAAAAATTGAGATATTAGCCTTTTATTGGTAAAATATATTGTAAACTAGAATTTACATAATCTTCTTTAAGAAGAAAGAAGCACACATATATTTCATATATATTTTAGTTTCTTAGCGTCTTGAAATGCATTTCTAACAGATTTTTTAAAAAATCACCTTAGAGTCAGCATCACTGGTCACAAAATTTAGTTTTCCTAACTTCTCTAGTTCATTGAAAAATGTTACTTCTGTTTAAAATGAGGGTCTTCTTTTTCTTTTCCATTGCAATTAAAAAACAAACAAATGCTGGCAGGTGATATGTCAGTGTGGAAACAGTCACTTTGATTCTGGATTGCCTTCTAACAAGTGACTTGGGGTAGGGGTGACTTCTTGATATGCTCTTTTGCTTCTTTCTTCCGTCTACTTCTGCTTTGCCTGGATGAGGCTGTGCCAGGTCAGCTCCTCTATCACTCTATATATGGATAAAACCGATATCCAACCTTCCTCAAAAGCCAGCCTTATTTGTTATACTTTTGTTTTTTTATACTTAGAAAAATTTATAAGACATTAATACATACTTGTAAACAACCAAAAATGTAATATGTAAATATTGATACTGAAGGACACATACTAAAAGGCAATTTTTTCCCTTCTCTTAGGTTTTGTTATCCCTCTGGTGCAATTTGAATCTTATTTTCTAGCACATGTAAACCAGTATGTATATATATGTGTGTGTGTGTGTGTGTATGTATTTTTATACACGTGTATTTCTATTGCCTTTTTTTAAACAAAACGGAATCATATGGAAAATATTTTTCCGTGACCTTTTTTCTTTTTAACTAACAATGTATTTTTAAGATATTCCTGTGTCAGTACTTATGGAATTACTTTTTTATAATTGCATAAAAACCTGTATTTTATTTAGACTCTAGTTTCCTATTGACATTTAAATTGTCTCCAGTATTGCATTGTATCAAATAGTGCTGCAATGCAGGAATTTGAATATTGTCTTTAGAATCTTAGCATTTGCTACGTTTTTGTAGTTAAAACGCTATAGATGCCGAAAACATGGCTGGCTAATTATTTACTTTTTATTCGTGGCTTAGTTTCACAAGGCTTTTAAGACGTCTGTGTTTTACATCACTCTGTGTCTCTGAAGGATGTTTACCTTTATCAACAAAACAGGTTGATTGCCAACAATCAGATTTCAGAATAAAAACTGCTAATTTATCTGAGTATTTCTTCACTAGAAAGTGAAAGAGAGAACATTTATTTTGATAATTCAGGTGGAAAGCTTAAGATTGGAGTTCAAAAAAATAAAAAAATCCCGTCAGGGAATTAGTAAAATTTGTGTGACTTTAGATCAGGTTGATCATATATGAGATAAACTATTGGATGTTAAAAATGTTGTTGTTAATAGCAGGAATTGAGTTGTGAGGTAAAAATGACTTGAGCACCCACTTTAGAGTACTCTGTAGTAACTAAAAGCAACAAACTAGATGTACAGGAAATGACATGAATATATTGTGAGAACACTGGGTGGAATGAAGAAAATAATTTTTAAAATGAACCAAACTTTTAATAAATCAATAACCTTGATAGATTATTAGGTCTTAATCAATGCACTTCATATTAAAATATACACAAAACATTATTACACAAGAACTTCTAGGAGTTCAAGGTATCACATATGTTAACATGGTTCTAAAAGGAAAAGTGAAATGGGATTGGGGACTAGACATAAAACACAATCATCTCAAACTCAAAGAATAAGTAGTGAGATTGTGCTTTCATGATTTTTTGGATACTGAAGTCGCTTTTTGTTGAAATGAGTGGTTTTATTTCCCATGAACATTTCCTAAATTGACTTGTTCTTCGAATGTTGTTTTCCTTTGAACTTGGCAGTTCCTACAATGGGCAGAAAAGATTCAATATTAATATTCCTCAAATTCAGTGATGGAAGTTAGTGTCTAGCTACTCCTCTGTGGCTGGAAATGATGGTGTATTTCAGAAATAACTATAATTAGGGGTCACTGTTCAAGGTGGTTAAATTGCTTGAAAAATGAGAGCTACATGATGGTATCAAAGCTTTCTTATAAGGTGACACCAAAGTAGGGGCACCAAATCAGCCCAGGTACCCAGCTGTGTGAACCCTCCATCCAGACTATCTGAGATGTCCAGGAGCTGAGAGCTGGGCCTCAGAGTGGGTAGAATTGCCCAAGAGGCCAGGTCCAATCTTGAGAGAATTATCAAAACAAAAGGCTAAAGCTTACACAGCACTTCCCTATGTGTCAGGCTGGCTCTCAGCACCTTATGTATGGTAACCACTCAGTCTTCACAACAAAGCTGCTGAGAAAGTGAAATGGTCAACACCACCTGTCTAGTGCAGTGGGTTCCAGCGGGCTTGCAGAAGCAGTGAGGAAATAAATCCAAAGGTCGGGGAGGAAGGCCTGGAGAGACAGGATAGACGGCTAGGTCTGGAAGAAGGGGCCGGGAGAAATCCCCAGGAGTGGAGGCCGGGAGAGTTATATGTATTCCGTGCTTGTGCTCCGGCCTCACTGGGTGGAGGCAGGGGATTGGGGGCTTCCCAGGCCACGTGTAAAACAGGCAGAGTTTAGTTGTCTTCATCCCTGGAGCCTCCGAGCGGAGTTCAGAAAAATAAGGTCGGCGGCCTTGAGGAGGCAGCCAAACCAGGATGCTCGCAACGTGATATTCTTTGTTTTGGTGAGGTTGGCGGCCCTCTCTCTGTCTCCTTTCTGGATAATGAAAACCCCAAACATCAAGAGCCAGATGTTTGAATGTTTTTAAACCTTGTAATTTTGAAAATGGTCTGTTCCTGGTCCCCTTCCCCCTCCTCTTGCCCCAGCTGACAGCAGGGTGCTTTCGCCTTCAGTTTCTTAGCCTCGGATGAAGAAAGTATGACTTGCATTTGTTTTCTCAGCAAGGTGATGGCAAAAGGATATTTATAGCGTGCAGGAATTTTTATTTTCACTCAGACATCTAGGATGAGTAGTATATTTCAGACCCCGGAGCTCCAGGGTATCTCTCTTCTGCTGAGATAATAAAATTGATCAGATGTTTTGAGGTTAAATAAACTGTTGTAATCATCTGGCAGCTGCCTGCTGGCTGTGGTTTTCAAAAGCAATTACTCACTCTGGAGTCAACTTTGAACTCCCCATTTTAATTGAAAAGGCTAATTGTAGGCTATTGCTCCTGATTTAGCATTTGATTTGGCAGATTAGGAAGTAAAAGGACTTTGAGAAGGGAGGGGAGAGGAAGAGAAAGTAAGCAGGAGTGTTGCTGAGCTCAAATTCCTGTTTATACACGAGTGTTTTCACACGCGGCACTTTGTATGCTAACTGGAGAAACAGCAGTTGGACTAGAAAGGCTCTGCGACAGCTGTCTGAGGCTAGTCTTCACAGTCTTTATTTTGGGCTTGTTTGCTTTTCTCTCTCCCTCTGCCTCTCGTCTATGCTTCCTCCCTCCTTCCTCTCTCTGATTAATTTCTTAATTTTAATTCAGATGTGAAACTGCAGAAATAATTTTAGAGAATATGATCAGACCATGATTCTGGGTCTGAATAGGAACTTATTTCTCAAATTCTTGGAGATGCTCTGTTTTCACTGCAACAAAGCCAACCATTTAAAATCAGCAAAAGAGAGAGAGAGAGTATTGATATGAGTGCCCACAAGAACAAATGCCCACTTGCCTATGGGGATGGCAAAGAATCAGATTACAAGAAAGATACCAAACATCCAAAAAGAAATATAGCTACACCCAAATTTACATCCTGGACAATTAGCAGCATTATTAACATGACCAGACATTGCTTTTAGAACTGGACTGAGAAGTGTGAGAATTTGTGTTTCTGCAGTCTTGTCCCCAACTAAAAGCACTTTTATATTTACTGGACACAGGTGATACTATGCATTTTAGAGAAATACATCCTCTAAATTAAAATATGTATATATATTTATATGTATGCACATATATGACTCCTTTGGACTTAATGTGTTTAGATCAGTTGGCAAACTGTGCTGGGAATTTCTGGTGAGTCTGATAAAATATCGATGACCTAGACTAAGGCTGAAATGTAAGGCATGAATATATTAATTCTTTAATTTTACATTATGTTTCGAAATTCTAGTTACTTACGACTTGAAAATCCACTTTATTTTTAGACTTCTGTGGAATGCAGACTTGGCTCATCACAGTTCTGTTGATATTTTCATTGACTTCATAAATAGAATTTAATCTCTATGCATCAGCTTTCTGATCTGTAAAAATAAGATAAATATTCTTCCCACACACTTTGCACTCAGAACTCCTCTGCTGAAACAATAAACAGGGTTGTAATATATGAATGGAGTATTGCTTCAGAATCTGATGTCTTTATCAACAACAAAGAAGAACTGACATTTATTTGGTGTTTCAGTATCAAATCTGAAGATACTACAGTTAATGAAAAAAAGAAACATCTGTGTTAATATTATGGGGATTATTCTGAAATATGGGTATCAGTGGAAATGTCAACTGCCTGCTGCATGATTTCCAAGAGCCATTTTTTGTGATTGCAATGTTCATAGAGATCCTCAAGCAAAAATGATTCAGAGAGGAAAAGGCCTTACTGATGGGAAAACTTCAATTAAACACACTTAGTTCTTTCAAAATATTTTAAAATCAAATCTATTTGTGTACTTTTAATCTCTACTTTTGGCAAAGTACCTTCCTTTAGAAAGTAAGGAAAAAAGATGACTTTTCTGGTAAGATTAACGAAACTTTTTTTTTTTTTCTGTGAAAGAAAAGATTGGGGGAAGAAAAGTTAAGCTTTTTAGATGATATTATTAGAGGCAGAATTTAAAGTATGGATTCATACTTTAGTCATGGAAAAGATTCAGATTTGAAGAAGGAAAAAATTTAGTTAAATGATGGTTTCTAAAAATACTGTGAGATTGTGAAGGTAAATCAGAGTTTCCCATTTCATGATCTTAGAATCTGGAGAATACATGTCTGAAATGACAGTTCTAGAGTCTGAATCTCAACAGCAAAATAAAACCAAAAGCCCTTCTACCATGATGGTGTAATAGTCATTTCAGAACACTGCTCTATAAACACAAGATGGGGTTTATACCTCAGCTAAATTTTCTGCTCCTGACCTTAGCCCTGTGACAAAATCCTGATAAACCTCAATTTCCTCATCTGTAAAATACAGGGAGAATAATACTTGTCTTGTTGGATTCTGGTTAAGATTAAATGAGTGACTATTAACTAATTTCCTACTATTGACTTATTTAAGATAAAACTGCCCTAATATGTCCTAAATACTATTCATTACTCAATAGCTATATTTTATAATTCATCATAACTGAGCTTCCTCAAAATTAATCACAAGGGAATTGTAAAAATCAAAACACAAAGTAACATTTGACATGAAAAATAAACCTTGAATTTTCAGGAAAGTTAAGAACAGGTATATAAATCTATGATTTAAATTTGGATATATGGATAGAAGCTTTACTGTTAAAGCTCCTAGAGAAAGAAAAATGAGGGATGAGAAGAAACTAGGGTTTTAGAAATTCTTTCATGCCATTAGCAGAGATATATCATTATCATCAAATTATTAGGATAGAAAAAAATTTCAGGCAGGAGTAACTTCATGTCTTGAGGTAATTTCTTATACTATTTCTAGAAACATATTTGATTAGGGATTGATGGAAAATGTGTCTGTTTTCAAGACAAATGAAAACTGGAATTGAACCGATGATATAGGTGAGAATGTTACAACTACCAATGGCTACAGGGGTTTTACTGTGGTTAAACTCCATACTTGAACTTTTATACCATAGAAATTATTTAATCTGACTACTGTGGAGGATAAGATAGGCTATTCTCTTCTATTATTTGGCATATAGACATATCAGTACCTCACCATCAAAGTTACCTTCACTTTCACTCCCCGCTAAAAAGGAATGGTGTTTGTACGGGTGGGTGGGTGGGGGCTGTTGTCCTTTGAGAGGATTCACAGACTGGCATGCAGGTGGCCAGCTAGCTACTACCTGCAGTAAGGTCAGGTTCACGGAGAGCATCACCCAGAGCAGAGACACGACTCCCAGCATCTCCAGTTCCTTGGTCCCTCTGCTCTTGGCTCTGGTAGAGGTTTGGTTATGAAGACGGCCTTTTGCTTTGCAGACGTACACTTGAGGCTTATTGGGATAATTTGCTGCAAAGAAACTCTGGCTACTGCTCAGGTGAAAGAGTTTTCTTTCCATACGGTTTCACTTTTCCTGGAGGTGAGATCCAAGAACGGCTATTTAATGGGAGAAGGAGGATTTCTCCACGACAACTTGCTAGAATTTCTTTGTTCAGTTTCCTTTCTTTCATTTCGAGTTGATTGAGGAACATCAGATAGGATTCTGGTTTCACCCGGCATGCTTCTTGTCAACTCTCTTGCCTTTCACAGGCTGACTACGCAGGGACGTTTACAGCCCTCCCCTGGAGTCTGCCAGACCTAGGTGTTATGTGCCGTACCTCCAGGGATCACGACCATATGGTATTTTAGGGGAGGACACAGTTCATTTCAATGCAATTCCAATGAGCAGATTTCTTTGCTTTATTACACCATTGCATTTGGAGGCAATCCACCAGAGGCAGAATCTAACTCTCAAAGGAATGCTCTGCCCACTCTGTCCATTTAACAGGACATTTGGCTCGAGAATCGAGTCGGTTGATCACACATGTGCAACAGATGTGTGAGCATGCGTAGCAAAAATAAAAAATCAAAACTCCCAGCAGTGTACTATGGGGAATGTAGCAGAACTACTGGAAAACAGGACACAGAGAAGTCTGGTAGGAAAACTTTGATTCTTGTTGTCAGAGGCAGTGTTTCTTATTAATCTTTGCCTCCTTTTGGAGCAGGGGAAGGTGTAGGTTTCCACTATTATTTTGCAGTGATTATTCATATAACGCTGGTGGGGAAACTTGGTTCATTTTCACAGACCTCCTCGTAGGAAAATATAATTCTAAATATTTTGACCAGGCTGTTTTTGGGGTATGGGGTGGGCGCAGGGGGGCTGATTCTCAGGAATTCAATGTTGGCATACTTCCACTGAAAAAAACCACCCATTTACAAGAGAGGATATCAGACATATACAGCCTTTCATCCATGCCCCACAGGCTCATATGGAAAGACAGAGCACCAGCTGTTTTTCTCATGGTGAATAAGGGTTACTTGGGGAAATCTCTCTTCCTGTTTTTATATGGACAACTAAATTGTTGCATAGCCAGTTAATTTTGGTTAGGTCAACAGCACAAGGTTAATTATTGGAACCTTCCTCTTTTGCCTGTGTAAGGGTAAAAGATTAATAGGAACCCAAAGAAGAAAATGAAATACGGTGACTTGTTCTAGAAGTGCTGTTTATTTGGGAAATATAAATTTGGCTTTTATTATATCTGAAAGGATTGATACACACCCATCTTGGTCTTCTGAGGAATAGTAGAAGTCTGAAAAACTGATGTGAATTAATTTGAAAACCTGAGTGATACGGAATTAATCAGATTCAGAAGGATTTCCTGTTCAAATATTGAGGAAAAATATCACTTTTTTTTTGCAATAGGAACATTTTTTAAAAACCAGAACAATTGGCATACCTATGAGATAACTTTGAAGTTCTCTTCCTGTTCTCTGTTATACCTCAGTTTGTCTTGGATAGTTTTATTACCCCCCCCACCCCTTTTTAAAAAACTAGGTCATGATGCAATGTTCTCTTTCTAATCTTGGGTTCCATGAACACATCAAAGGACACGTGGACTGTTTCCCTGCAATATACTATAATATATTTTTATCCAGCTGCATATTATTATATAACCTCAGGATAAAGCAACTGTATCACTGTTGATATATTCAACTTCTGTCCTTTGGATTTGGTCAGCACTGCATGTGGAAGCAGAAACCCACCCTGTATTGTTATAAGGATGGTTTTTCATTCATGTCCTTGTTACTCTTAATAAATGTCTCAAAGAAAAATACTCTGTAACCGCCACTCATAAAGAAGCAGAAAATGGCAAAACCGCAGCATAGAAGGAAACCTATATGAAAACACTGGTTGTGTCTTCCTGGATACAGAAAACAAATAGAGCTTTTGAAAGAGTTTGCCAATGTGTGTCTGCCAAATAAAATATTGTTTTATGAAGTCAGGAAAAAACTAATTTTAAAGGTTATTGTAGGTTATTTGTGGTCACTTCTGGTGTGCACACACCATGATGTCATCCTGAACTCTTCTCTATTTATATTTCAGTCTTAGAAGTCTTTTGTCTAAGACTTGATCTCAGCTACTAGAGACATCTAAAATACTTATTATTCAATACTCATAAAAATCTAGACCAAAAAAAGTTAGAATAGATGGAAAAAAGTCCCAGCCAAGTCCAGGCAAGAAATAATTCAGGCAGATCTGTCTTCTGAAATCATACCTACGCCATAGACATCTCAGGACACAGTTGCTGGAGAACTTCTCAAGTGACTGGAAAGTAGCCACATGTCCAAATGGCTCTCCTGGAAAATGATTGCCTGTTGAGTGGGGGTAGATGGACCCCTGCCAGAGACATATCTTCTGAGGAAGGGGAACAGGGGATTCCTTGGGCAGTCCAATTTCTTACTCCTCCTGGGTGGACCGCTCGCCTGTAATTCCCAGATATGTTTCACTTTGTTTACATGACCTCCTGTGGCAATTTCACTTCTTCACTGTAGCAGAGTTGATTTTTTTTGTGTGTGGGAATTTTTTTGCTTGGAAAACCCCTTTTGTTGAGGTAGTCCTCAGTAAACTAGGAAATGTCAAATAAACACTGGATGAAGACAGACTAGAAGGCCAGTGAGAACAGTTGAAAATGGGGGAAGCTAATAAATCTCTTAAGAAAAAAGAAAAAACATTTGGCAATTGGAAAGAACATATAGTTCCACTGATATGGTGGAAAACTGACACTTTCAAGGTTATTAGGATACCAAGTTGACATTCTTTGCATCATCTTCAAATTCATTCAAGTATTTAAAAAAAGGCCTCTGAGCATCTTGATGTGTCAGACACATTGATGTTAGAAAACAAAGGAGATAAGTACATTATAGATATTAAATACAGTGTGTGTGTGTTAGCTGCTTCAGTGTCTGATCTTTGCAACCCTATGGACTGTAGCCCACCAGGCTCCTCTATCCATGGAATTCTCCTGGTAGTACAACTGGAGTGGGTTGCCATTCCCTTCTTCAGGGGATCTTCCTGACCCAAGGGTCTGACCTGTCTCCTACGTCTCCAGCATTGGCAGGGAGGTTCTTTACCACTAGTGACACCTGGAAAGCCCATTCAATACAGTACAACAGGGAAGAAGCCTGTGGAGCTGCTGGGATGAAGGAACTGTAATTTTAAATTCAGTGATCTGGGAACACCTCACTAGGAAAGCGAAATTTGAGCAAAGCATAAAATTGTGGCAGGAACGAAGCATGTTGCTGACTGCAGGAGAGTGTGACAGGCAGAGGAACAGGAAATGATGAGCCCAAGCCAACGGAACACATGGTGTGCTGGCATAACAGCACAAAGACCAGTGTCCATGCCATGTATGTTTGTGAGTATATTAACTCCATCTGTACATGTGTGCAAGGGCACACCTGTCCTCCATACATAAACACACTTTAAAATGCATGAGATAAAATACCATATTTTGCCAACATAATTTTGTCACTAAATGCGAAGGTGTACTATTTACGATTCAGGTTTAGATGAACTGTTCTTTGAAAGTCTGCTCTTTGTGTGAGAATGGAAAGCATAGACAGGTCCAGTGAAGTGAAACATGAATTCTGATGTGTTTGTGGTTATCATTGCAGTGACTATATTGTGCTAATGTATATTTAATACTCCAAACCTATAAATATATTTCATCATGAGGTTGGCAATGATTTCTTACTGATCTGTTCTTTTGGGGAAACCTCATCTGTGAAATTCTTCTTTCTTCTCTTCTTTGCATACCTTTGATATGAAATGTAAGATTCATTCAGTTCTGATAAAGTAAAGCTTTAGAAAATATATAGGAAAGACAAGACATTGGAAAATGTGAAGAGGTAATTACATGACATAGAAAAATCAAACCTGGGATATCATTCATCCCTTGAGTGAAGTTCCCTACTGCACTGTTTGCCAACGTGGGGTAGTTTTAGAAAGGTGTGGTTTGGGATTTCCATGTTACTGGGTTGCTATGTATTGGGAGGAGTCACTTGGAAAGAAAATCGGAGAGGAGACTGAATTACAAATAGCAATACGAAGACAAGATTGGAACTTTTCTTTTTCCTTCTTTTAATTGTAGGAGGAAGAGAATGTATTTGGCCACTTGATGAGTTTATGCTCTTTGAGAAAGTATGGTGCTGTTTAGTTGCTAAGTGTCCAACTTTTCTGTGACATCATGGACTATAGCCCACCAGGCCTCTCTGTCCATGGGATTTTTCAGGCAAGTGTATTGGAGTGGGCTGCCATTTCCTCCTCCAGGGGATCTTCCAAGTTCAGGGAATCAAACCTGTGTGTCCTGCGTCTCCTGCATTGGCAGGCAGATTCTTTACCACTCAATCATCAGGGAAGCCCCAACAAAGTCTGGGGAACTGTGCCCTTTTGATAGCATAGGTAGCAAAGCACCCAGTGAGGCATATGCTCCCTCACCAGGGGACAAGTTTTACAGCTTGCCATTCCTGATCTTACATGAAGCGGGGTGGATTTTGTCCTCCCAAATTTCCTCCAGTTGTATAGCTTCTTTAAAAAATAATAAGGGAACTTGATACAAGGTTAACTAGGGACAGAAGGGGACTGGCTTAGAGATGAGGTGGGCTAGGTAGTCCTGGGTCTCTGCCAGGTTCACTGAATGAACCCCAGACCTGGAACAGGTTTGTCTGTCTGTGGGTGTGTTCCAAGTAGGGTGTACGACTCTTCAGGTGGCTGAGCTGCCATCTCTGAATCCCTGGAAGGATCTCTAAATTCCAGTTGTGCTCTGGCTATAAATTAGGCCGAATGATCCCAGGGACTTTCAGTTGCCTCTTTCTGGTCCTGCCCATGATTGACATGCAGCTCAGCTGACATGTAGTGATGATTATAAAATATTTTAGAAGCTGTAGAAGAAACTTCCTGCAGTTCAGCTCTCGTGTTTAATTAGATGCTCTTCCTGTGAAAAAGAGATAGCATTATACCTCATGATATGGGATAGCATCTATTGATGAAGAAGTAAAAACAATGTGGAGTGGAGGATGTCAGACAAGGCTGGGCAGCCACAAGTTAATTAATTACATGAACGATAAAAGTTCTGCACAGGAGTCATTTTATATCAGTTTTGTGATTTATTTACCCATCCATCAATTGAGATGAAAGTGGTTCATTTTAATAGGAAAAAGATCACCTAGTACAGGAGGGTTTATAATGAAAAACAGTGGTTTTCTAATCCACGTCTTTTTCTACCCACAGTCCTGCTCCAAAGAGACAGCTACTTGGAGGTTCTAATTTTGTGTTCTGCTACTTGTTCTTATTTTTAATCTAAAACATTTATTTCCCTAAGCCTACTCTTTAAAAAAAAAAACTATTATTTTTTTCAAGAACAGTTTAGGTTCACAGCAAAATTGAGTGGAAGTTATAGAGATTTCTCATAGACCCCGGCCTCACATACACATAGCCTCCCCTGTTAACAAACATCATCCCCACCAGACTAGAACAGTTGTCACAATTGATAAATCTATATTAACATATAATAATGACCCAAAGTCTGTTTTGGTTTTGTACATTCTATGGGTTTCGACAAGTGTTTAATGACATGCATCATTATGTTATCATACAGAGGATTTTCAGTACCCTAAAAATCCTTTCGGAGAAGGCAATGGCAACCCACTCCAGTACTCTTGCCTGGAAAATCCCATGGATGGAGGAGCCTGGTAGGCTGCAGTCCATGGGGTCATGAAGAGTTGGACATGACTGAGCGACTTCACTTTCACTTTTCACTTTCATGCATTGGAAATAGCAGCCCACTCCAGTGTTCTTGCCTGGAGAATCCCAGGGATGGCGGAGCCTGGTGGGCTGCCATCTATGGGATTGCACCGAGTTGGACAGGACTGAAGTGATGCAGCAGCAACAGCAGCAAAAATCCTTTGTGCTTTGTTTATTCATCCGTTCTCCTCCCTCAACTCATAGCAACCACTGATCTTTTTATATCTCCATAATTTTGCGTTTTCCAGAATGCAATACAATTGAAATTTTATAGTATGTAGGCTTTTCAGATGGGCTTCTGTGAGTTAGTAATACACATTTAAGTCTTTTCATGGCCCAATAACTCATTTCTATTTAGTAATGAGTAATAATCTATTGCCTGAATGTACTGCAGTTTACATATCCATTCACCTACTGAAGGACATCATGGTTACTTCCATGTTTTAGAAATTAACGAATAAATTTCTATGCACATATGTGTCAGGTATTCGTTTGGATGTGTTTTCAACTTTTAGGAGTAAATAACCACCATTAAGTGTGATACGAGCTGTGGGCTTTTTTTGTAGATTATTTATTAAGGATGTTCACCCCCTCACTCACTGACAGTTTTATCATAAATGGGTGTTATTTTGTGAAATGCCTTTTTATGTATCTATTGATAAAATCATGTAATTTTTATATTTCAATCTGTTGATGTGATAGATTATATTGATTTTCAAAAGCAGAATTAGCCTTGCATATCTGGGATAAATCCTAATTGGTTGTGGTGTATAATTCTTCTAATACATTGTTGAATTCAAATTGCTAATATTTTCTTGAGGATTTTTGCATTTATTTTATGTTCATGAAAAATATTGATCATTAGTTTTCTTAAGGTGTCTTTGTCTTGTTTCAAAATTATGGTAATAGTAGCTTCAAAAGTGAGTTAGTGAAGTACTTTCTTTTCTTCTATCATCTGAAAGAGATAATAGAAAATTGGTATAGTTTCTTCTTTAACTGTTTGGAAATATTTACCAGTGAACCCATCTGGGCCAGGTGCTTTATACTTTTGAAAGCTGTTAACGATTGACTCGATTTCTTTAAAATAGATATAAATCTACTCAGATTATCCAGGTCTGTCTGTGTGAATTCTGGCAAACTGTGTGTTTCATGGAATTGGTCCATTTCATCTTGGTTTTCAAACTGTTGGGAGGAGTATTGTCCATAGTATTCCTTTATTACCCTTTTAATGTACACGGGATCTGTACTGGTGCTTCCTCTTTCATTTCTGATAATAGTAGTATATATCTCTCTTACTCTTAGTCTGGATAGAAGCCTATCAATTTTATTAATCACTTAACAGAACATTTTAAAGTAACTATTGTTGTTTAGTTCTAAGTCATGTCCAACTCTTTTGTGACCCCACGGACTGTAGCCCACCAGGCTTTAATACAGGAGTGGGTTGCCACTTCCTTCTACAGGGGATCTTCCTGACTGAGGAATCAAACCCACATCTCCTGTGTTTGCAGGTGGATTCTTTACCACTGAGCCCCCAGGGAAGCTCCAAAATCAACTACATTCCAATACAATTTGTTTTAATGAAAATACATTTGTGACTCTTTCTAAAGAAACAACTTTTGGTTTCATTGATATTCTCTATTGATTCCTTATTCCATAAGTCAATTTTATTGATTTATGCTCTTTGCTGAGGTTGTTCAGTTGCTTGTCGTGTTTGACTCCTCGTGACTCCATGGACTGCAGCACACCAGGTTTCCCTGTCCTTCACCGTCTCCTGGAGTTTGCTCAAACTCATATCCATTGTCAGTAGTGCCATCCGATCATCTTATCCTCTGTCGTCCCTTTCTCCTCTGGAAATCTTTTTTTTTTTATTTTTTCTGCTTATGTTGGTTTTAATTTTCTCTTTTTTCCTAGTCTGCTGAGTTGGAAACTTAGATGGTTGATTTTTAAATCTTTCTTATTTCTAATATATTCGTTTGATACTATAACTTTTCCTCCAAGCACTACATTTTCTGCATCCCCACACATTTTGATAAGCTGGATTTTCATTTTGTTTGAAATCTTCTTAAATTTCTTTTGAGATTTCTTCTTTGACCCATATGTTATTTAGAAATATATTGTGTAATCTCCATATATTTTGGGCTTTCCTCAAATACAGTTATCTTTCCCAAATGTCTTTGTGTTATTGATTTCTAGATTAATCCCATTGTGTCTAAGAGCAGGCATTTAATGATTCCTGTCTTTTAAAATATATTTTAAAGGTGTGTTTTATGGCCCCGAATATCATCTATTTTGGTGAAGTTTCCATGTGAATTTGAGAAGGATGAGTATTTTTTTGTTGGATGAAGTAACATATGCATGGTAATTATAATCCATTGATTGATGGTGTTGCTGAGTTCTGCTCTGTCTGAAATTAATATACCTACTTTTGCTTTCTTCTGATTAGTGTTTTTATGGTATACTTTTCTCCATCTATTTACTATTAATTTATATTTGTCTTTATATTAAACGTGGCTTTCTTGTAGAGAGCATATTCAGGATCTGTGTTTATAGATCCACTCTGACAATCTCTATCTTTTGATTGGTGCATGTAGACATTCACAGTGATGATTGATAGAGTTTGACTCATATCTGCCATGTCCATCATCATTTTCTAACAGTTGTCCTTGTTCCCATTTATGTCTGATTCTGCTACGTGTTGATTCTTCTGGTTTTCCTTCGTGGTGCCTGATTTCCTACGTGTTTGGTGATTTTGAGTATGAGTTCAAATTTTTTGGAAGTTTATCTGGGAATTTTTTAAGGCCTTAGTATGATTGGTATCCCTCAGAAAAGATATGAAGTTTTTGACTGCCTATACTTACTACTAATGTTGGACCACTTAAAAATAAATTCATGACTTAAAATTTTTATGCTTTCTAAGTGATATATCATTGATTTGTAAAATTCATTGAGAAACTATTTGTACTTACGAATTCTTAAGAGAGTTAATTTTTTTAAGTTAGAGGATAATTGCTTTACAATGTGGTGTTGGTTTCTGCCATAAAACAACATGAATCAGCCGTAGGTTTACATATGCCGCCTCTGTCTTGAACCTTTCTCACCTGCTACCCTATTCCACCCATCTAGGTTGTCACAGAGCCCTGGGTTGATCTCTGTGTTATACAGCAACCACCCACTAGCTATCTGTTTCACATATGGTAATGTATATGTTTCAGTGCTATAAAGAGAGTTGTTTTTTTCCTCTGCCAGCACCAAGTGTCAATTCAGGCAGTTTTTATTTTTATCATTAGCAGAAAAAGTGTAGGTGGTGGTGTTAGAAGTTGGAGGGGTGGGGTGAGGACGGGGAGGTATGAGATTGTAGAAGACAGTGTTCACTTATATATTAATCAAGAACATGGCACCATGTCTCTCCAGTTTATGTAGGAAAATCATCTGTAAGAGTTCCATATTGGCTTGGCTCTGGGGTCTATTTTAAGTTTCTCATGATGTGAAATCTTGAAAACGGTAGTTCAAGATTACCTGGGTTTAACAAATATCTTCAAGGTAAAGCCAAGTTTTTGCTTCACATAATCCTTGTCTCTTAATAGCATACCCACAAATTTAACTGATGCTGTGTACACTGTATCCAGCATTTTTAGCTATTTTCAGGGCAAGTTATGTTTTGGTATCTAGGCTGCCCAACTGTCACAAAATTAATTCTCCGCACCCACTTTTTGTTGTTCTTTTAAAATTCTCCTTTACTTTCTTTCACTGTTATGAGTGTATTCTTTATTGTTGTTGTTTTTGTTGTTATTGTTTTACTGTGATTTTAGGTGGGGTTCTACAAGAAAGGAAAGCAAATATGTGTGCTCAAACGCCTTAAGCTAGAAATTATTAAAAGTCAAACTTTAGTTAGAAACTGTTTTTTGTAAAGGGAAGAGAGTAACTATTAAAAATGAATATTTTTCATTATTTTGAAAGTGCGGTTTTAAGTAGATTAGTGGGTTTCTTTTTTTTTTCTTTTTTAAAAATTTTATTTTATTTTTAAACTTTACAATATTGTATTGGTTTTGCCAAATATCGAAATGAATCTGCCACAGGTATACATGTGTTCCCCATCCTGAACCCTCCTCCCTCCTCCCTCCCCTACCCTCCCTCTGGGTTGTCCTAGTGCACCAGCCCCAAGCATCCAGTATCGTGCATCGAACCTGGACTGGCGACTCGTTTCATATATGATATTATACGTATTTCAATGCCATTCTCCCAAATCATCCCACCCTCTCCCTCTCCCACAGAGTCCAAAAGACTGTTCTATACATCAGTGTCTCTTTTGCTGGTTTCTATATTGGACTGGATATATGAATGTTTAGAATATAACAGTTAACATTATGCTAATGTGATTAGATATATGTATACAAGTATATACATAATTTGTTTTTTCAACAAATTAAAAAATCTTTTTAAAGCATGTGTTATATACCACATACCAAATGAAGATATTCATAGAAAGTATATTACTCAATATAAGAATTAGAATATTTTCATTTGAAATGTATTTAAAGAATTGGATGAAGCACAAGCTGGAATCAAGATTGCTGGGAGAAATATCAATAACCTCAGATATGCAGATGACACCACCCTTTTGGCAGAAAGTGAAGAACTAAAGAGCCTCTTGATGAAAGTTGAAGAGGAGAGTGAAAAAGTTGGCTTAAAGCTCAACATTCAGAAAACGAAGATCATGGCATCTGGTCCCATCACTTGATGGCAAATAGATAAGGAAAAAGTGGCTGACTTTATTTTTGGGGGGGCTCCAAAATCACTCCAGATGGTGACTGCAGCCATGAAATTAAAAGACGCTTACTCCTTGGAAGGAAAGTTATGACCAACCTAGATAGCATATTCAAAAGCAGACATTACTTTGCCAACAAAGGTCTGTCTAGTCAAGGCTGTGGTTTTTCCAGTAGTCACATATGGATATGAGAATTGGACTATAAATAAAGCTCAGCACGGAAGAATTGATGCTTTTGAACTGTGGTGTTGGAGAAGACTCTTGAGAGTCCCTTGGAATGCAAGAAGGTCCAACCAATTTATCCTAAAGGAGATCAGTCCTGAGTGTTCATTGGAAGGACTGATGCTAAAGCTGAAACTCCAATACTTTGGCCACCTGATGTGAAGAGCTGACTCATTTGAAAAGACCCTTATGCTGGGAAAGATTGAGGGCAGGAGGAGAAGGGGACAACAGAGGATGAAATGGTTGGATGGCATCATGGAGTTGATGGAAATGAGTTTGGGTAAACTCCGGGAGTTGGTGATGGACAGGGAGGCCTGGAATGCTGCAGTCCATGGGGTCTCAAAGAGTCAGACAGGACTGAGTGACCAAACTGAACTGATGGATACTTTTCTATTTTTGAATGTTGTTCATAATTATTATTTGAAGCTAGTTATATAAATGTAGAATTTTTAAAATGTATTAAGTCAAAATATCTGGAAATAATATGAAATTTTGTTATTCTTTTATGAGCACTGGTATGACAGAGATTTCCAGCTTCAGATTAGAACACATACATTAACATTTCATGAAGAAAGGGAAACTGGATTATATTTATGATATAACAAATAGTAAAATAAATACATACTAGATAAGACTAGTTCTCTGTGGGTTTGGCCCACATAGACACATTCCCTGGACAGTTGACAACTACTCTTTTGGGAACTGTGAATATTAAAAAAAAATTATATGTCTGTGGTGGGTTTTTTGTTTTGTTTTGGGTTTCTTTTTTTATTTATTCTTTTTTTTTTTTGCTACTGTCAGCTCTAAACTAGGA
Source organism: Bos javanicus (assembly GCF_032452875.1). Classification (NCBI taxonomy): domain Eukaryota; kingdom Metazoa; phylum Chordata; class Mammalia; order Artiodactyla; family Bovidae; genus Bos; species Bos javanicus. Next base: position 25,090,081 of record NC_083871.1, on the reverse strand, counting down.
TTGGCTGTAGCTATAGCACTGTCAGAATTGGTAGCCTTTTAGGAGACATTTACCAGATGGAGAAATTAGAAGGTTTCCTTTTTTTTTTTTTTTTTTGGTCACACCATGTAGCATACGGGATCTTAGATCTACAATCAGGGATCAAACCCATCCCTCCTGCAGGGGAAGCACAGGGTTTTAACCACTGAATCACCAGAGAAGTCCTGTAGAAGGTATTTATTTATTATTTTTAGAAGGTATTTTAACTCAGAGATGAGATTTTTGCAGTGGAAGTTTAGGGGTTCTACCAACAGCAAGTTCTTTCCTGGGATGACATTATAAAACAGTGTAGAATCTTGCCAAGGTTTCTTGGTTATTTCTCATTGAAACACTATGTAAATTTGGTTGAGTTATGAAACTAATCTGTAATGTGCTCCAGTTCATTATTTTTTGATTATTAAGCATCAAGCTATCATGCATACCTTCTTAGCAATGAATTTAAGTGAATAAATTGAAAATGTGATATATTTGCATGACCACACTAAAGCACTATCTTATAGAATATAATTTCTCTATTAAAAGTAATAAATAATAATAAGTTATAGTTTATTGAAAGTATAGATGAACATTAGCTGTAGCTACCTATTTCCTACCATGGTTTTTGGTGGTTTCATTTTCTCATGGAATAACACCCATAAGTGCACCCAATTTAAGACACAAAAAAGGTGGAAGTCCTACTGTTAAAAAAAAAAATTATTAGCATAAAACAGCATGTCATTTTATTTTACTTTAATGTTCAAAATAATTTCTTCATATTTAGAAAGATGACATCACATAGATTATAAGACACTACGTTGCAGTTAATAAAAATTTATTAGTAGATTCAAGTTTAAGAATGATCTACATTTTTCTCTGTAGTATAGCAAGCACAGGGTTATCCTTATCAAAATATCACCCTTATTTATTTGTATTTCTATGTAATTTCTTATGAGTAGGAGAAAGTTTGAATTGAGTTAAACCAGATATAGAGTAGATTGCATTCAATCTCAGATATACCCATGGGAATGCTTTGTTCTCAGTTTCTCATAGAATTTTATATTCTCACTGTTGTATACTTACTATTTTTTTTCATTTTTGTACATTTCCATCAGACTATAAGCTTCATGAAGGCAAAGCTGAACTTGTCTGGTTCATGTTATAGCCCCAGCGCTTATCACAGAATTACTGTCTCTCAAAACAAGCTCTCAGTTGGTAGTTACTGAAGGGATACTTGACTTAGCAAATTACTTTTTAATATAAGAGAAGTTTTTACATTTTTTTTCTCTAGTGAATACACTCAGAATATCTGTTCCACACAGATGGCTAAGAAAAACAGAAAACAATCAGGAGAAAATACAGGTATACATGGTTTTCTAAGCTTCCAGGTACTTACACCCTCACCTACAAAGTTTGGTTTCATTGATTTAGGCTCTGGGTGTGCTCACTCGACTTTGTTTTTGTAGTTGTGCTCGGCTGAGTCTCATGGCTATAGATGGAGCAAAGGAGCTAAAATGAAGTAGGAATTGGAAGAACAGAGGAGAAAAACTGGATTTTTGCCACCAATATTCATCCTTCACTTACCCTGAAGACCATTTTCTAAGACGGAGGCATGGTAGGTCTCCTTAGAAATAACTGACGAGATTAAGGAACAAAGAATACAAGCCAAATGTCCTGTAAATCGAGGAGCAAGGCTGTCTGATCCAAGCAGACACTGTTATGACATCCTGTACCTGGATTCATAAAATTCCCTATGGGAACCACATAATTCAGGCCAAGGATACCTCTGGAAACATTTGTCATTTGTTCAGCTTTCAAGAATGGCTTTGTGTTAGATTTGCAGTGAGTGGCATTGAATATTATAGTTTTGGTAAATGTCGAGAGTATCATAATGTAAATTGCTTATTTCAAAATGACATTTTTCTGTGCCTTAGTAGCTTCTTAAACTTTCACCAATGTTAATAATTCAATTTGGAGACATGTCTGACTGGGAGAGAATTCTCTCTCCCACGAGTCACTTCAATCACCTTCCTAGTTGATGGAGCAAAAGTACCCATTTCAAAAGTGAGTGTGGAAATGCAGCAGAGTGAATGGAAGAACTCGATGAGAAAGTTGAACTGGATGCTAGTCTTAGCTCTGTCACTTAGTATATATGTGATACTGAGTTATAAATAGCTGTTCTGCTCCTCAGTGTCAGACTCTGTATTTATGATCCTTCCTACCTCACCTACTTCCTTAGAAATAAGGTCATGAACATGACATCTCATTATACTCCAAGATGCAACACACGTTTGAGATGTTACACTTCAGTATCAAGGTTAAGTGTCAAAAGAACTCAATAATGATGTCATTCAGAAACAGGATTTGGAAGGATAATGGCTATGAAAATAAGAAGGTAAGAGAAAGATGGTTCAAAGGGAAGAAGCAGCACCTGTAACAGTGTAAGAATCAGAAGTCCTAAACTGAAAATCTGCAACTAGGAGGAAACAAAGATGAGAGGTCTGGATCCATCTGTGATTTTTGTTCCTCTGGCCAAGAACTACAGTATTATTTCTTAAGTGAAGCCTGTTGTTGCTTAAGATTGCCAAAGAGTGACTTACAAGCCCGGGAAGACTTTTCCTAAAAGTCTTTATTGGTTGACTTTTCTGTAATGGTTCAGTTCAGTCACTCAGTTGTGTCCGACTCTTTGCAACCCCATGAATTGCAGCACGCCAGGCCTCCCTGTCCATCACCAACTCCCGGAGTTCACTCAGACTCACGTCCATCACATCGGTGATGCCATCCAGCCATCTCATCCTCTGTCATCCCCTTCTCCTCCTGCCCCCAAATGGTAATCAATTAAAAATATTTTTACTTGGGCCCTTGACTAAGACAGTCTTGTGGAGCCTAGATGCTGTAGCCAAGAAGAAAAAACAAACCATCCAAAGCATCTCAGGTGCTTGGTCATTATGGACTTGTTTCTTCACATGGAAGATGAGACCCTCAAAGCAGCAATGCCAAGTAATGGAATAGAGCCAAGACTTCTTAAGTGAGATAATATAATTTTGAGGGGGAAATTGATGGCAACTAGGCATAGGTTTTTAGTAAGCATTTTAACTAGGAAAGCATGGGGAAATCTCTTAAAACCTCATTTTCTTTTTTTTTTTTCTTAAGCATTTGACCACATACTTTTAACTGTATGACATTGAAGATTACATAAGCTTAATTTTAGGCAATGCTGTAGCTTCAGTTTATAAGGAATTCAGATGATAGTCTGTTTCTCTTTTTTCTTTATTTTTTCTTTGAAGAAAGGAAAGAAGGATCATTTAAAGCAAAAAATGGCTTCCATTTATCTCTTACACGACATGAATAAAACAGACGTACCAGGTAGGTCCTCAGGTAAGTGGTTCTGTGGTATATTTTTTAAGTGTTTTCCATATCACACCTACCAGTATCCCTCTTAGAATTATGCTTTAGACATTACTTGGGTTGCAAAAAACACTAATATACTTTTAAGAATCCCTCAAGTTCTTCCTTTCTTGATTTCCACTTTTCCCACTCCTCTGCTATTAAAGCTATTTGAAGAGGTCTCAGTGAATAACCATTGCCATCTTCATATATTTTTGGCAGCCCACAAAATTTAAAACTCTCTTAAGCTCACACCAAAAAGTTAGGTCTTACTCATTTTGTGGCACTGAAAAATGATTACTAACATGATAAATAAAAAAACATAGTAACTTAAAGAGTTTTTGAGGGGGAATTTTCTTTATCTCTCAAGTTTTTTCCTGATAAAATAAGAACAATGCTCAAAAGAAAAAATATTGTGGTTTCATTAGAATTATGTTCCTTGAAATGTGCAATAATATTCTCATGGTCAAGTGTTTATTTCATGACAAAAATGAGGAATGTTAGTGCATTACTCTGCATTGTAAAGTGTGACAAGTTCAGAGTAAGCTAACTGGAAGCTGGGAAACCAAGGATGGATAGATCCTCAGATAGATTTTTATATTGGTGAAGAATTGCATTTGGCTTCTAGTGACAGACCTGTGTGATTTAAATATATGTGGTTATACATTTGTAAATCAAAGTATAGAGCTAGGCAGTCACTGAGTTCAGTAGCACATGAGTGTCAGGGATTCTGGGATAAATTTCTTAGCCTTCTACTCAGTCCCCACATGGCTGCTAGACCTCAGGACCATACCAGCAGTTTTTGAAAAAGAAGAAAAGGAGGGGTTTTTGTCAGCTTAATACACTTTTCCAGAGGTCTCATCCAACTGTTTATTACATCTTCCTTATGAGATATGCTTACATCTTACTGTCTTCCCTATGAGCAATCGAGACTGTAAGAGACAGTCTCTCCCACATCTCTCTCCTAGATTCTGGTGGATTTCTAGGAGTTTTAATGTTCGTTCTTTATAGATGCCTCACCCTGGTCTCAGCCTTCATCTGTACATGGTGTCCTGTTTTTATCTTCACATACTGTTTGACTCCATGCAAATTTCTTATTTTATGAGAACACCATTCATATTGGATTAGGGCCCTAATGACTTCATCTTAACTTAATTACATCTTCAAAGACCCTTCCCAAATGAGACCATACTGGGAGTTAGAACCTCAACATATACTTTTGAGGGAACATAATTCAATATGTAACAGTTGGTGTGCAAATTGCTTAATCAGAAAAATGAAACTGCAGCCTCCACATTGAAACAACCTTTTTTTTCCCTCCATTTTATGAAGAAATGATATACTATAGGGATATTTAAGCATTTTAAGTGCCAACTAAGTAGCATACATTGGAAATACGGCTTTTAGTACATTATTATGAAAATATACTGTAAGTCTAGATTACAGGTGGGTTGCTCCTGACTCTGAAGATACAGATTTACTTCATGTTATAACTGTACGATTAACCAGTGTTGACTATAACAGCTCACTTTTCTCAAAATAACACTTTTTTGAAATTTTTTTCATTTCCAAATATACTGAAAACTATATACTAAATAGTACATTTCCAGATTCAGACAGAGTTGCCACTTAGTTAACACAATCATTTCTAATATCTTTTGCAACAAATTCAAATTGAGCATCATGTTTGGATGAAACAAAACATTGTTGTTCTGTGTTAGTACGCCAGGTGAGAAGATGTAGCATCCTTTGAATCTTTAGTCTCTTCTGTACATGTTCCCATGTGTCTCCACATGTTCCACTGTTTTTAGGTTTAGCCTTTATTTTTGTCACAGTCTTAAGAAAAAGAAATCCTTTTCCAGGATTTAATTGTGCCACCAAAAAGACAAGGTCAAGGTTTGAACTCTGGTGCCTGTGAATAGGAGTTTATTTTGAAGTAGGGTCTTTGTAGATGTAATCAACTCATGATAAGATCATAATGGAGGGTAGATGCTCATCAAATGATAGATGTCTTCCTAAGAAGAGGGGAATTTGGACACAGAGGGAGAAGACCATGGGAAGACAGAGACAGAGAATAAAATGATGCATCTACAAGCCAAGGAATGCCAAGGATTACAGGGAATCTCCAGAAGCTCAGAGAGAGGCCTGGGACAGATTCTCCCCTGGAGACTCCAGAAAGCTTGCCAAGACTTTTGGACTTAATTTTAGACCTTTGGCTTACAGAACTATGAGAGAATTAATGTCTGTTGTTTCAAACCACCCAGCTTGTGCTAGTTTCTTATGGCAGCCCTAGGAAACTAATATGTCCAGTATATCCAACTGTGATGTCAAATTCCTGTCTGAAGATAAGCACCAACTGCCATCCTTGAAGCTCCGCCTGCCTTAGTGAGTAAAGTAAACTTCATGACAATTTGTGTTCAGACTTTGTTTTACTTTCACACTGCGGTTTGTGTTTATTCACACTGTTTATATAAACTTGTTTTCATTGTTCATATATATATATATATTCCAGTCTATAAAATTTTTTTGAGTATTTTGGATTGGGATGATATACCTTGTAATTTCTTTAAAATTAAGGAACTTTGCTTTCAATTTATGACTTTTCACTTTTAGGACAAGGTTTTGAGGAACAAAATTAAAATCATTAAATGAGCCATAGAGTTTACTATTAATGTATGATTCTGATGATCACAACCTGAATAAAGAAAAAAGATATTTCTAGCAAGAATAAGGTAAGTGGTCATGTTGGTTTCCTGGGAAAATAATAATGTATTCTTGGAAGCACCACTAATTATTCATAAATTTTAAAAATACCTGTATAAAGAGCAAGGAAGCACATGAATTTGTCAGGGAAAGAAAAGAGCAAAGCAGGAAATGAGGAAGATGTGACTTATGGAAAAGCAGCAGTAAGAAGAGGCATGAAAATGAAGTGAAAGTCGCTCAGTCATGTCTGACTGTTTGCGACGCTATGGACTATACAGTCCAGTGAACTGTCCAGGCCAGAATACTGGAGTGGGTAGCCTTTCCCTTCTCCAGGGGATCTTCTCAACCCAGGGACACAACCCAGGTCTCCTACATTGCAGGCAGATTCTTTACCAGCTGAGCCACAAGAGAAGAGGAGGCAGAGTGAGAAGTAACTGAAGAAAGTGTATTTTTACCATCATTCTTGCTCTCTGACAACTTTAGTTTTCAGCTCTGTTTATCAGATTGTTGTATAATTTATCAAATTTATTTTTTAGGCTTTCATATTTCATAATTTGTTATTTAAAAAATACTTGCTAATCCCCTCACATCTTTCAGTTGTTTGTCCAGATATCACCTTGTCAGGCAGTCCACTGACTGCTCACATTCTGTGACCTGACAGCCCTCCCCGGTCCCTGTACTTCAGAGCTCTCTAGTCCTGTTCCACCTATTTATCTTATCATCATGCTTATCGCCTTCTAGGAAGATTTGTAGTTTACTTATTGTTTTTACTTCAGTCTGCCTCCACCTCCTTCTCCTAAAACAGAAGCTCCTTGAATTCACATATCTTAGTCACTGATGAATCCCAAAAACCTAAGGCTGTCTGCTGTATAACAGATGCCCAATGGTTACTTCATTTTTTAAAATGAGTAAGTATATTTTCTTTAAAATTAATAACCTGAACCTGTTGTGGCACTTACAGGACTATGTTTTACTCTGTATGTATGTGTGTGTGTGTGTATTTGTGTGTATGTGTATGTGAGTAATGAGTAAAACACACACACACACACACACATATATATATATGAAATGAATAAAAAAGTGAAAGTGTTAGTTACTCAGTTGTGTCCAACTCTGTGACCCTACCTGACCTACCTGCCCATGGGATTCTCCAGGCAAGAATACTGGAGTGGGTTGCCATTCCCTTTTCCAGGGGATCTTCCCAACCCAGGGATAGAACCCAGGTCTGCTTCATTGCAGGCAGATTCTGCAATTTTATATATATATATACACACATACACACACACACACACACACACACACACACATATATTTGCATATTGGGCTGGGAGTTTGGTGGCGTGTGTATTCTCATTTTATCAGTTGACATGGAATTATATGTGTTTACGGAGGAGTTGTTGCTTGAGCTGATGCTTGCCTTCTGAAATGGCTCTATAACATAGTTTAGTAAAATGTTAACAAATCCCAATGAAACACATCTGCTCTACTGTTGTCTCCAACTCCTGGTCTCTTCAAACTTTTAAAACTGTCATAGACTACTGGAAACATGACTGCATTTGAAATTAGTTCAATAAAACAGTAGTTGCAGATGCATCATTAAGGGTTTAAAACCAAATTTTCGGCCAAAGGGAATGGCTTGTAAATGTCTGGCCATGACTCCAGTGGCGTAGAAGGAAGTTTTCTGGCAATGGGGGAAGTGGGGCTCCCTGCTTGCTGACACATAAATGACTAAATTCGAGAGTTTTCTTCATGTGTCTGCTCACCAATGGATGTGTAACTGGATGCTAGTATTGCAGTGCACTTGTAGGTTAAAATCCAGGAGGTGATGAAAGACAATCCATGGTAATAGAATTGGAGGAACTCGGGGGATTGGATCAACCAGGTACAGTCTTACTGCTCCCTCTTTTTCACTTTATATAAGCATTTTTTCCCTACAATCTAGAAAGTACAGTGCGAGTGCTTTCCAATGTAATTGATGGCCCCATCTGGCATAAGTGATTCCACATGGTGGCTGATGAACGACTCTTGGGTTAGCCCCTCCTCTTGTTCAAGAAACAGACAAATTAGCAGACTTTTCTCTCTTCTCCATAGAACTATCATTCGCACATCAGTTTATCTATCTTAGATGAAATTTTAAATATTTTATAAGCTGGTAAACCCTCTTGTTCTTGGTTTTGGGGGAAAGTGGAGTCTCATAAATAGAATTGCCTTACCTTCTCGGTCATGGGGTTGATGGATGGTCGGAGGGAAAGCAGCATCCCGGATTTTTCAGAGGCATGTCTCTGCTTAGATCAGATTATATGGTGACTTGCAGTGTAACTATACTAGTATCTCTTTACACAAGAAAAATTTCTTTTAAATAACAGTATCAATTTGGGGTTGCTCAAGGGAGTTAGTAGAAAGGCTTAGAACATGGCAGTAGTAATATATACTCACAAGGTCAAAAATTCTCAGCTTGAGAATGGTTCAGTGTGCTCATTCATCACTTTCCACTTTTGCTCATGTACAAGACACCCAACCAGGTGTAAATTAAAACTACTGTACTAGCATGATCAGACTTTAAAAAAAAGTATCAAATCCCAATTTACTGCTGTCAATTCACATAAAGATATAATCTTTATGTTGTAGATATTTCTGATTGTGTTGTTCCCAAAACTCAAGGACAGAAACAAACTGAATGATAAGCAGTGTCAATCTTGCATGTATATAACAAATATCACCTAAAAATTATAATGCACTATATATATAATTACCTAGTTAATTTTATATAAAAACACTGATTAAAATAATCTGAATTTACCAAGAATCCGACAAAGACAACTGAGAGGAAACAAAGTTAAAGGTTTCTTTAATCTACTGGGTAGGCGAGATTGGAGAGATGGCTTTTACAACATTCTTAGGAAAATTCACAGCTGAGGATTCATAGCTGTGATGCTCAGATGAGGACAGCTGATACTCACGCATGTTACTGAAGCCAAGTGGTGGGAGGATATACCGCATCCAAGCTGTTTCCATGAGTGCACAGGCTCTGGCTTGTTTTCTCAAGACTGGAGAAGACATCACACATTCTTTTGGAAGTTGAGTCCAAACCAAAACTCCACTAGATCTCCTGTCCTGCCTGTGTGGTCTGGGTGACCCACTTTAGCTTGACAGAGCTCTGGGAAATTTGATATGTCTACATCCAGTTTAAAGGTTACTCCTGGGTGGTCCTTAGCAGTTAATAGAATTTGATTCTGGGGCCATCATGTGAGATTCAGAGAAGTCCAAGAATCTGGGCCTGGACAAGATCCAGTCTGTTAAGAATGGTGATTACTCCTGAGCATTTCAATATATAAATTGGCAGAACTAGAGCTGTTCTGGGAGAATGTACAGATAACACCAGACACACCTCACCAGCTGTCTGCAGCCATCTTGCTTAGCATCTTCCAAGGCAGAACTCAAGACACCATGTTTTCAGACTGAGCAATAATTATGCATTGAGGAAGCTGTTCAGAACTTTCCAGGAATGGCCTTATGGCTATAAAAGACCCAAAGACATTTGCCTTAATCTATTTAGATTCAATGACTTCTCTAAATAATATAAATTTTTTTATTAAGTGTAATTGCTTTACAATGTTATGTTATGTTTCTGCTGTACAGTGAAGCAAATCAGTTCTATGTATATCCACACACCCTCCCTCTTGAGCCTGCCTCCCACCTCAACCTCCATCCCACCTTACCCCCATCCCTTCCCTCTAGGTCATCCCAGAACACCAAGCTGTGAATACAAGCAGCTTCCCATGAGCTATCTATTTTACACATGGTAGTGTATATATGTCAATTCTTAATTACATGTATATTAATAAAAGAATGGAGATGTGGCAAATCTAGAAATCATTTATATTTTACTATTAAAAAATAATGGGTTGTGGAAAGAGCATGTGCTTTGGAGACACCCAGGCCTGAATTTGAATACTCACTCCCCATTTACTGGCTGAGAGACTTGGGGCATTATCCCAAGAGCAGAAAATATCAAGGATTATTCAAAAAGTGTTCAGATATATTTGTATGTGTCAGTCTTTTAAGAAAACCAACAATGTTCCAATCGTAAAAACCTGCTTAAAATCGCATGCTGCCTCTGGTATCTGTCTGCATGGCAATCATCAGCATGTAACATAAATGTATATTTTACACATGTACCTTGCTTGCTTCCTGTCTCCCCTTCCACTTTATCCCTAAAAGTAAAACTTCATTGTTTCAGGAATTTATTGTCCGATGTTGTTTACCATTGTATCCTTAGGAACTGCAATAGAGACTGGCGCATAGCATCAACTGAAGTATTCTGATGGTGGCAAAAGTGACCAAAGCCTGACCGTCCTTTCTGCAATGGTGCTCTGGGAGTCAGTGCTTCAGGCCCACTTAGAGCTCTCCTGCCCTGCAACAATTTGGTAAGTACCAATTCATCTTTTGCTGTTTAAAATTGCTTAAGTTAGGTTGATTTTTCTGAGATTGGACCATGGTTATAATTTAGTAAAGTGATTATTCAGAAATAGCAGTTCTGTGAAATTCTGAGTATAAAGGCAGAAGGGCGGGGATTACTTTGTTCTTCATTTCAGATCTAAAGAGAACATTGAGAATCTTATGTAACTCTGTGGCAGATTGGGGGGGACACAAGAGCCTAGGGTCTGACTTCAGTTTGTTAAATATAAAGGTCACAAATGAGTAACTAGCTGGCAGCTGACAGACAAGCCAAGGAGAGGGGTTGTTGTTTAGTTGCTAAGTTGTGTCTGATTCTTTGTGACCCCATGGACTGTAGCCCACCAGGCTCTTTTCTCCATGGGATTCTCCAGGCATGAATACTGGAATGGGTTGCTATTTCCTTCTCCAGGGGCTTTTCCCCACCCAGGGATCAAACCTGCGTCTTCTGCACTGGAAGGTGGAGTCTTTACCACCGAGCCACTAGGGAAACCTAAGGAGAGGGGAGGCAGGGATTCTTGTGCTTAGAAGTTCTCAGAGTAAAGACACCTGAATGATTCAACCCCTACCATACATGGGCCATGCCTGAGAAAGAGCCTACATGAGATCATCTGTAGGTTCAGGGCTCTCTGAAGGGGAAATGTGATCTCAAGGGAGATTTACTGAAGAGGCCCAGACCCTGAAGCATTCTCAGTGACTATAGAAGGAGTATTAACCAGCCAAATTGGTAATCAACCCACCTCTTCCATAGAGATGGAGATTTCTGAAGAACCTAAGAAATAGTCTGAGAGTTAGCTCTGTGTCTGCAGCATACAGGGATTACCATACCAGCTCCTAGTCACACAAAAACTGTCTCGTTCTCTTTGCTCCCTTCCTCTTCTGATGGCTGCCAACAAATAGTTGCCTCACCCATTTACTAAATACAGTTTGTGCCTCATCTCTTCCACGTAATAGGCCCCCGCATAACAGGGGTACTCAGCTTTTATTACTGAATGGAAATAGACTTTCTGATGGAGCTATATGTGAAGACTGAAGGTAACCAGAGAATTTGTTATTTATAGTGACAAATGTTTTGTAATAGCATACCATTATAACTATTTGTAGAAAAGGGATCTCTTAACTCCAATTATTGAACTATACTGAAAGTCAAGTGAGATTTGAGAAGCAAGAAAAAGAAGCCTGATTAAGGGAATAGAAAGGAACAAAATATGCAAGAATGGGAGTGACATATGAGACATAATTAGAGGTGTGATTAAAATAGTCATAAAACAATAAAAAAGTATGTGTGAAGACAGTCCTTTGCAACAGATCTGAAAACCTTAGACATAGGTGACATAGATGCTTTTCTAAAAATTTAAATTTCTAAAATCATCGTAAAAATTTTTTGAAAATAATCAAAAAAGTTATTGAGAAGGTTAAAAATCTGCCATTAATAAAAGCCACTAAGACCACAGATTTTCACAGCTGGATTACATCAAATCTTCATAAAAAACAGATAATTCCTATGTTATTTAAGTTACTACAATCCACTGGAAAAATTCTTAATATGAAACCTTATGAAGTTAGCATATAAAAACAAAAATGTAGCCTGAACTCCTATATAAATACAGATACAGAGATCTTTGTAAAATAAGAGATAGTTGTAATATCCCAAGTCCATCAGTATAATGACTTACCTCAATCTATTTAAAAGTCATATGGTAATACCAGTACATTATGAAAGAATTATATGAATTAATAGGAATAAAGTATGACAAAATAATAAACCTAAAATTAATCATTAAGTTAGAAAATTCTCATTGAAGTTAATATGAAAAATTAGATGTAAATTTCTACTGCTGCTATTGCTTTGGAATGCTAAGTAAAAAATATTAGTATAAATATTAGAAAATAGATTTTTTTCTAATGACAATATTAATCTAGAAATTCAGATTCTAGTTAAAATCAGAACCAATGAAAAATAATGGATAAGAGAATTTAAGATAAAAACAAAATAAATATGTTAAGACCAAAAGGTTTTGTTTATATTATCTGTAAGCAATGGAAATGAAAATGGAAAGATATTCATTTATAAAAAAGAGTATAATATTTTCATAGATAACTTTAAAAAAAGAAAACAAAGGACATATATTTTTAAAAATCTATGAATCTTATTCATAGACTACTAAAAGACATAAAACAATATTTAAACTATGGAAAAATATACTGTGATTTTGGATGGGAAGAATATAGTAAAAATGCCAATTCTTCAAAATTATTCAATAAATTTGAGGCACTAATAAATAGAACTTCATCAAGGTTGTTTTTAGAACTGGATACAATGATATAAAACTTCACTTGGAAGAATATAAGTCTGAAACAGCCAAGGAAAGTTAGATATAGAGTCAGAAGCTGTGAAATATGCTTTATACATCAGCCTATAAAGTCGCTATAATAATATCAATACGGTATTAGCCATATGGATCCATAAAAAAATAGAGAATCTAGAAAATAAATGTGTATATATGAAACTTTCATATATGGTCACATTAGCTACTCTTTGGGAAAAGAAAGACTTATTTATTAAATAGAGATGACAATTAGCTGTTTAACCAGAGGGAACTAAGTTGGGTCCACTCATGTGGAAGAATTAATATAGTAAAAATGCCAATGGTCCCTATTATGTGTTGTTCAATGCTGTAGCCACCAGGCACAGATGTTATTTACATTTAAATGGAAATTAATCTAAATTAAATTAAAAATGATGTTTCTCAGCAGCTTCAGTCATATTTTTTAAAGTGGGGCTAGTGTTTGTTTATTGCGGAGAAGGCAATGGCAACCCACTCCAGTACTCTTGCCTGGAAAATCCCATGGACGGAGGGGCCTGGTGGGCTGCAGTCCATGGGGTCGCTAGGAGTCGGACATGACTGAGCGACTTCACTTTATTTTTTTACTTTCATGCATTGGAGAAGGAAATGGCAACCCACTCCAGTGTTCTTGCCTGAAGAATCCCAGGGACGGGGGAGCCCGGTGGGCTGCCGTCTGTGGGGTTGCACAGAGTCGGACACGACTGAAGCAACTTAGCAGCAGCAGCAGCAGTGTTTATTGAGTAGTGTAGATTATAGAAGGTTTCTATCTTTGTAAAATATTTTGTGGATAGCAGAGATTTCTCTCTTTTTCCATATAATACTTCAGTTCAGTTGCTCAGTCGTGTCCGACTATTTGTGATCCCATGGACTGCAGTACGCCAGGCCTCCCTGTCCGTGACCAACTCCTGGAGTTCACTCAGACTCATGTCCATTGAGTCGGTGATGCCATCCAACTGTCTTATCCTCTGTCGTCCCCTTCTTCTCCTGCCTTCAATCTTTCCCAGCATCAGGGTCTTTTCAAATGAGTCAGCTCTTCGAATCAGGTGGCCAGAGTATTGGAGTTTCAGCTTCAGCATCAGTCCTTCTAATGAATATTCAGGACTGATTTCCTCTAGGATAGACTGGTTTGATCTCCTTGCAGTCCAAGGGACTCTCAAGAGTCTTCTCCAACACCACAGTTCAAAAGCATCAATTCTTCAGCTCAGCTTTCTTTATAGTCTGTCACATCCATACATGACTACTAGAAAAACCATAGCCTTGACTAGATAGACCTTTGTTGGCAAAATAATGTCTCTGCTTCTTAATATGCTGTCTAGGTTGGTTATAACATTTCTTCTGAGGAGCAAGGGTCTTTTAATTTCATGGCCGCAGTCACCATCTGCAGTGATTTTGGAGCCCCCCAAAAATAGTCTCTCACTGTTTCCCCATCTATTTGCCATGCAGTGATGGGACCAGATGCCATAATCTTAGTTTTCTGAATGTTGAGTGTTAAGCCAACTTTTTCACTCTCTTTCACTTTCATCAAGAGGCTCTTTAGTTCCTCTTCACTTTCTGCCATAAGGATGTTGTCATCTGCATATCTGATGTTATTAATATTTCTCCCAGCAATCTTGATTCCAACTTGTGCTTCATCCAGTCCAGCATTTCTCATGATGTACTCTGCATATAAGTTAAATAAGCAGGGTGACAATATTCAGCCTTGACGTACTCCTTTTCCTATTTGGAACCAGTCTGTTGTTCCATGTCCAGTTCTAACTGCTGCTTCCTGACCTGCATATAAGTTTCTCAAGAGGCAGGTCAGATGGCCTAGTATTCCCATATCTTTAAGAATTTCCAGTTCGTTGTCATCCACACAGTATATTATTTATAAATTGGGCTTCCCTGGTAACTCAGCAGGAGACATGGGTTCAATCTCTGGGTGGGGAAGATCCCCTGGAGAAGGAAATGGCAAGCCACTCCAGTATTCTTGCCTGGAGAATTCCATGGACAGTGGAGCCTGGTAGGGTCACAAAGAGTCAAACATGACTTAGCCACTAAACAACAATTGTTTATAAATATTCACAAACAAAAAATGAATATAAATATATGTGTACATGTACATTTAGTAGTTCCCTATTGATTTAAAATTTAAAAAATAGAAGAAAATCATAAAGGCTACTTATATAGGGATTAAGGGGAAATTGTATAACATTACAGAAGCCCAGAAAAAATAAATTAAGATACATTTGACATTAAAATTATAACTTTTGTATACACACTGATATCAGTATCAGTTAGGGTTCTTGGTTGGAAACAACATGTTCAGAAAATCAATTTTGTAGGAAAAGTGCCCAAACTCTACCGAGGAACTACTTTTGAGAAGATACCTCTGCTGCCTCTGTAGGACACTGAAGCCACGGTTCACTGTCTTGCTTTCATCATTTCCACCTTGGAGTTATGTGCAGGTGAATTTGATAGGAGCATGTTCTTGTACCCTAGTTGCAAGGGAACCTGTGAAAATGAGTTTCTGCTTTCTAGTTGAGGAGACGGAACTCATGAGTAGAAAGTTATTCACATACAGAAAGAATGTTCAGTAGATCTTAGAACAGACACAGACATGACAAACGTTTACTATACTAACAAAGTCAGCAGACAGATAATAAGAATTATGGGGAAAAAAACAAGGTTGCAAGACGATGATGATGAGTGTTTAATGTCTATAATATAGGAGGAATCCTTACAAATTGTAAAGAAAAGGACAAGCTACTCAATAGAAAATTACATCAAAGATATGAATAGGGAATTCACAAATGAGTAAACTCAAATTTCCTGTACTAAAAATAACAATGTAATATGTATCATTTTACCATCACCAACTGACAAAATTTTTAAATTTCAGTAAATCTATTGCTGGTCAGTATAAAGGAAATGATACATTCTTTGCTACTGGAATGATAAATTATCCCCATCTTTTTGGAGAACAATTTTTAACAATGCCTTTAAAAATGTACATAACCACAACCTAGAAGCAACCACATTCTTCAGAAGTAAAAACACCACAGTATAAAAATATACATATGAGAATATTCACTGTCTTTTTCTTTTTTTTTTTACGAGGCAAAAATCAGAAAGAATGAATGGCCTTCAACTGAGAAAAAAATATGATACAGTCACACTATGGGCTATTGAGAAGCAATCAGAAACCATGAGTAAGACCTATGCCATTTGTCTTGGGGTAATTATGACAACAAGTCGTTGAGTGAGAAAAGCAAGATGCAGAAAAGCAACCAGAACACAACACTACAGCGACCAGAACAACACACAACACACACTATAAAAAATGGCAGGCACTGAACTTTTAAAAAGAATCCTCATGGGGGAGGGTGAATTGATGAAGGTGAAGAAAGGAAACAGAGAAGTAGCAAAGCAAACAAACAGCGACAAACCTTGCAGATTAAAAACATAACCAAAAATCTCATTTACTTAACTCTCTCTACCTGAGTTATGTATATACTTGCT
Organism: Bos javanicus; assembly: GCF_032452875.1. Classification (NCBI taxonomy): domain Eukaryota; kingdom Metazoa; phylum Chordata; class Mammalia; order Artiodactyla; family Bovidae; genus Bos; species Bos javanicus. The sequence continues at coordinate 25,073,675 of NC_083871.1, read as the reverse complement.
TAACTGTTTCTTAAAACAGTTAAGTGTTGGTCTCTAGACTTTAGAAATGTCTAAAATATATTCTTAGGTGAAAAATTATTCCAGAGTAATATGTAGAGAATGAGTCCATTTAAAAAAAAAAAGTGTGTGTGTTTTTATGTGTTTTTACCAAAAAGATTATGCATACCTGTTTATTAATTCTGGTTTCATTAGAAAGGGTAGATTTGCCAAGCAAAGGATGGTTACTTATTATACTAATCCAGTTAATTTCAAAATTTATAATGCATTAAAAAACAAAAATTTAAGAATATGTTAACATTCTAGAATATACTATAAAGGGAATAAGCTGTATTATGATTCAGGGAATAATTGGAGACCACTGATTGAGAAGGGGGCCTTTGGGAGAGCCTCTCTGAGGACAGTGTCTGAGCTGAAACCTGAAGGATAACAATAAGGTTTATTGTGGAGAACTGGACAAAGAATTTTCTGAGTCCAGAGGCCTGATAGTTCATCTGAAGGGCAAAAAGGAAGCCAGCCGCCTGCTGTGTCGGAGACAAGTGGATGGGTTTGTGTGGATTAAGGTCAGAGAGACAGGGACTTGTAGACTACCACTAGTAATAGTCTGGGTTAAACCACTGCTGGTAGCGAACAGACTAAAGTACTTACAATGTAAAACCTTTACAACAGCTTCAAATTGCAGAGACTCCAGCCCTTCATCACTAGACTCAACTCAGTTCAGGTGAGTGTGAACTTGGATGGTGCATCTCACATTGCAGATTGCTTCCAACCATAGGCAGTAGGACCTTGTCTCAGTCCATGCTGAAACAGAATAGAAACAAAAGCATAAACTAAAACAAACTCTCCTCCCCATAGGTTGCTAGAGAAGCGCTGTTATAAGCCCTGGAAGATGTTTGGTTGCTCTTCTCAAAGAGGTAGGAAACAATTTAAACATTTTAAAGAGAAATGAGTCTTTGTATATATTTTACAGAAGAATTCTCTAGTTCAAAACTAGAATTATCCCAGCTTTCATGGTTAAAGTTTTAAATATCTGTATGAAATGTTAAATATCTGTATGTTTTTGTTGTTGTTCAGTCGCTAAGTCCTGACTAACTCTTTGTGACCCCATGGGCTGTGGCACACCAGACCTCCCTGTCAATATCTGTATAAAATTTTTAGCACAAATGTGAGGTGGTTTTATTCCTCCTAGTTGTTACTCTACAATTACATTTAGCTTCTCAGATGCTGGCATGAAAAAGTTTTAAGATGCTTTCAGCCAATGTTTACGGTTTTCAAGGGGAAGATGCTGGAGGAAAAAAGGAGGCAAAGAAGGTAAAATACTTAAAAGGGAATTATTTCAACTAGGAAACATGGATTAAAAGCCTGGTTAAAGGGGGGAAAGGAAACATATGTAGGTTGGAAGAATGAAAAGTAAAGTCAATGGTTTGATGTTTTATTGAAGATGAAGAATTCTTGCAAAATGAGTACCTGAGACTGAAAACTGAATCAACGCAGGTGGCAGCCGGAGAAGGGAGTGACTGATTTTAAGATTTCAGGTATGGTGAGTTACTGCTGATACAGCCAGCATCACTGGCTGGGAGGGGGCGGAGGAACAGGTGACTGAAGGTAAGGAAGGGCTCTGACAGGCAGAGGAAATAGTTCATCCATAGGCCTCCTACAGTTACCAAAAATGATGGCATGAACCAAACTGGAGAAGAGAATGAGTCAAGAGTAAATGTAAGGGAGTAACTGGGTCAAAATATGAGACTAAGAAGGAGATGTAGTGGGTGGTTTAGTCTGGTGGTGCAAGCTGCAAATGGGAGGGGGGTGATACACAACCAATGCCTTACCTTCTTCTGGTACGTGCTACTTGGGGTATACTAGAAAAATCCATCCTCTGTGTCAGACAAGGGAAACAGTATCATCAGGACCTAAGGTAAGAAGTTAAAGATGATGTTCAGAGAAGAGTTTGAATTGATATGGGATCCTCAGGATAACATATTCTTAGGATTGGCTACCTAATTTTTCAGGGCCCAAGGCAAAATGGAAACGCAGGACATCATATTCAAGAATCACACACATACTCACTCCTATGAATACTATTCAGCCATGAGGAAAAAGGAGATCATGATATGTGTGAAAATACGGATGGACCTTTAGGTTTTATGCTAAGTGAAAGCCAAGCAGAGACAAATTCTGCTCTGTAAGGTATCATATATATGTGGAATTGAAAAACAAAACAGTAAAACTCATACAAATAGAGAACTGAAAAGGAGTAGCCAAAGGCTGAAGGCTGGGGAAAGTGGGAAGAGCTTGGTAAAAGGGTATAAACTTTCAGCTGTTAGGTGAATAAAGTCTGAAGATCTAAAGTAAAGCAGGGTGACTGTAGTTAACACTGTAAGGTATAGTTTTGAATACTTACCATTCTCAGTCATCTTTCATGTTGCTACTTTCTAGAGAGGAAAGACATTTCATTCTTTAGGAAGTTTCTAGACATGGATTTTTGCCATGTTGATGTTTGTACTGGATGAATGAAGTAGAAGCCATGGGCATGAGGTGACTTCTATTTCATGTAGCCAATCCTTGAAACCCACATTTCAAACAAGTGTAGAGTCAGAAATCATTTAGGTAAATTATCTGATAAAAGTTTATGAAATATAATTGGGTAAATAAAATCATTGTGATGGTGCTTTCACAAAAGAAAAAAGTCCTCATATATGGATGACTTTTTACACATTGAAAAACTATGCCCCTTGGAAAATTTTGTGATCGCATTTCTTAGTACTACATTTTGCTGTTGCTCTATACCTAAGGACTCAGTGATCTCACCACGGATTACTTGGCGTATAAGCCAAATTGGTTATCTTATTTATGACAGAATCTCAGCTTACTTTTTGTCTCCAGATACTTTCATACTGTTGTATGTGTGAGGGATTGGGGGAAGAAAAAAATGCAATTAATTTCAGTCAAACTGATTATTTACAAATCCTTTTTAAAAAAGACACAGCTGGTTGAGTGATTTATTGGCTGACGTAATCTTTGTGCTTATGGAAATATGAATTGATTAATGCTCTCTGTCTAAACTTTGCTTTTGTTTTAATGGACTAGTAATAAATAGGAATTTTGGTCAGTTTGATGTAACCCAAAGTAGAAAACAAAGGACAACTAATGAGTAGGCCTCCTATTTTTTTTTAAGGCACTCCCTGGAGTAGAGGATTTCCTTTCCAGCTATGCATTCTAGATGACTATATCTGTTAGCACAGTTGTGTATGTGACACCTTGTAATGGCACAGCTAGATTAAAAGTAGAGAAAATACATTCAGACTCGTTCTAGTTTTAGCATTACTGAAAAAGGGAATTTTTCATTAATTATATTTCTTAGTTAACAGAATTACTTTGTACACAACACATTTCAAAGAATTAGAATATACTAAAATATACAGTAGTGCTACTGTATAAATTGTATCTTTCTATTATTATCTTCATATCCACCTTCTGGAATTTAAGTTGAAGTTTATTTTAACTGAGAGTATATTTTAGTTGGCATTATGGTCTGAATTATATTCCTTTCAAAATTCATATGTTGGAGCCCTAAGTTCCTATAACTAAATTTGGAGATGTGGCCTTTAAAGCAGTAATTAGGAATTCCATGGACAGAGGAGCCTGACAGGCTACAGTCCATGGGGTTGCAGAGAGTCAGACATAACTGAGCGACTAACAGTTTCACTTTACTTTTTCAAGGTTAAATGAGGTCATCTTGGATCAATAGGACTAGTGTCTTTATGAGAAAAGGAAGAGATTACAGGAATGCACGTGAACAGAGGAAAGGCCATGTGAGAACATAGCAAGAAGGCAGCCATCTGCAAGCCCAGGAGTGAGTCCTCAGAAGACATGAACCCTGCCAGCACCTGGGTCTTGTACTTCCAGCCTGCAGAACAGTGAGAATGAAGTTATGCTATTCAAGATACCTATGTTAGGTATTAATATTTTGTTATGGCAGCCCTAGCAAAGTAATAGAGTTGGAAACTGTTCTGTGTTTTTTAATTTAGTCCTAAAAATAACTCACATCTATCCATTTTTAGAACTACTAGCATACATGATAACAAATGAGTGTCAATTAGAGGCTTTTGAAAAAAATTCAATTTGGATGAAATTAGACACGTTTTCATTTCTCTGAGTTTAACATATTATTTAGAGCAGTAAAGACTTCCACCTTTACAAATCACTGTTTTAATCTTATCACCAATGTTTGTTGTAAAATATTTAGAAAACATAGGACAAAAGAAAATCACAAGTGGCTCAGAGGTTAAAGCGTCTGCCTGCAATGCAGGAGACCTGGGTTCGATCCCTGGGTCAGGAAGATCCCCTAGAGAAGGAAATGGCAACCCACTCCAGTATTCCTGCCTGGAGAATCCCATGGACGGAGGAGCCTGGTGGGCTACAGTCCATGCGGTCGCAAAGAGTCAGACACGACTGAGCGACTTCACTCACTCACTCACTCAATCACTGAAATAGTTTGATATCTCAACATAGCCAGTAATAAAAAATGGAGAGGTTAACTACAGAAACTAATTTAAACTAGTGATTTTAAATTTAATCTATGAATATCATTGTCATTAAATATATTTCATATGTACCTATACACACACAACAAACAATTTGAAAGCTATGTCATCAAATTCTGTTGAATGAATTTAGCATAATTAATGTAACTAATCAACTGTTGTTAGATAATTAGAATGTCAAATATTTTCAGTAATAAACAGAACAAATATGATAAATTCTCTATGACATATTTTCAAAAATTAACATATACATATTTTCAGCTGCCCTCTTCTAAAGCCTTCTCTTTTCCTTCCAAAGAGGAAAGCTACGTTGTTTTGGCAATTTAAGGCTTGGGGTTTTGGCTGTGTTGATCCCGGAAATGGATGAATGAGAGCACTGTTTAAGAGGCTATATTAATTCACTTGAGGAAGACACATGCAAGACAAGAAAAAAGTTGATCTGAAAAGATGGAGAAAAGAGGTGACAGAGAAGAAATGACCAGTGCTTAATTATATTAAAAGGTTTTGGAGAATTTTAATAGAGAATCAGAGACAGTGGGAGAACCTACCCAACTGTAGTGAGGCTTTTAGGGAAGATAAATGGAGGAAGAGGATTTTTAGAAGTTCTGTGGGGTATGACTAAGATACCCTTCATAAGTCCTTTTGAGAAATCTTACAATTTTCATTTTTTATTTTTGAATATCAGATGTTTTCTTTGAAATATAAAAAACACTGATTAAAACCACCACAAATGCTATGTATTCATTTTAATAACAGGGACCGATCTATCTATCTATGTGTGTGTGTGCATACATATATATGTGTATACAGCTTACTTCTTGAATATACTCAATTTATAAATAACATGCTTCATAAAAAGGGTGTGTAAAATTTAAAGGTTTTAATCTATATTTTTAAACTGCTATATAAGAAATCTCTTTATATCCATTGAGAGTATTTAAAAGTGCTTGTTTTCTTACATTTGTTCATCTTTGCCAACTGATAAACAATGATGTCAAATTATTTTAACTTTCATTTTTATTAAATGTGTATAGATATTTTCTCATATTATTTCTCTGTCTCTCTCTCATATTATTACCATTTCATCTCTCCCTCTCATATAAATGGCAGGCCTATAAATTTTCTTTGTAATTAAAGGTTGGATAATAGCTCATAAAATGTATAATTTCCAATATTTATAAGATTCTTTTGCATTGTATTTTCACTTTTAAGTGGAATGCAAAGCTAATATGTTACTTAAAAACAATCTAGTTTCAGGTAATGGTACAGATGTAATGTTTTCTAAAACAAAAAAATGCTGTAGTTAGAACTCTTAGAAAATACTTTTCTTAGTTATCATTCTTTCCTAGAATATGGATTATTTCTTCAGTTTAAAAGGGTTGACTTTCAATTTAAATTTCTTTTAGATAGATGTTGTCCGCCAGCCTGCAAAACTCTATTTAACTTGAGAGAAAATTGATGAGTACACAAACTCATTTATATTTTTACTTTTTCTTATTGCCTCAGTAGTTTTAGATATGTTATTCCTTATTACCATTTACGCCTTAAGCTTCCACCTGTGCTTTTGATCAGATTCCTTTTCCGTTTCTTATTTCAAGTAGTAAAATCTATCAACAAACTTCTAACTCAAGACAAAACTTGAAAATCACATTTAATACCAGCTTTTCCTCTATATTTTCTATGTGAAATCCTATCGATTTTATTTCCTGAATATATTCAGTATGTTTCTTTTTCCTGCTCATGGCAAATAGTGCTTAGCATAGGCCCTTATTAGCTCATCATGATCTTTTTCATAAATTTCTTAATGCATCTTCATCACCTAATGAATCCCAGACCCTACTAATCTGGTATCTAAAGCCCTCTTGATCAGTTCTAGCTCTCTTGTCTAGTCTCTTCCGTCTTTCCATCTCTTGCATTTTGTTTTGAGTAATTTGTGGTTCCTTAAAATTCAACATGTTTTATGCGTCTGTTCTTTTCATAAACTATTTCCTTGGAAGTAAGAGTCTATGATATGCCTTTTTCTTTGATTTCTTAAATTTAGCTTTTAAGAGTTAGTTTGCTTGCCTCTTGAGAGCTTATCTGGTATGGGCCAGGTGCTCATCCTTATATATACATATATGTGTGTGTGTTAGTCACGCAGACGTGTCCAACTCTTTGTGACCCCATGGACTATAGTCCACCAAGCTCCTCTGTCCATGGAATTCTCCAGGCAAGAATACTGGAGTGGGTTGCCATTCCCTTCTCCAATATATATATTTTATGATACTTTTCCTTCTGCTTAGAACCTTTCTGTATCATGATTAAGCTCTTGGCTCATTTTCTACTTCTCCTGTGATTAGTAGTAACTTTATGTATAAGAGTATCTCATTTTCCTTTGTACTTAAAATATCTAATAATGTATATACATATATGTTTGTATATAGTAATACATGTATATATGCTATTAGGATATATACACACACACATGCATACAACAAGTAATTTTTGGACTACACTGAATGCCACATATTCGTTTCTCCTCTATTATGATAAGTATAAGAAATGAGCTATTGTAATTTTCTTAAAAGCTTGAAACAAGTTCAGAAAGTGTTTACTATTATACTTTCTTATTTCACTGTGAAGAAAGCTGAGCACTGAAGAATTGATGCTTTTGAACTGTGGTGTTGGAGAAGACTCTGGAGAGTCCCTTGGACTGCAAGATCCAACCAGTCCACTCTAAAGGAGAGCAGTCCTGAGTGTTCATTGGAAGGACTGAAGCTGAAACTCCAGTACTTTGGCCACGTCATGCGAAGAGTTGACTCGTTGGAAAAGACTCTGATGCTGGGAGGGATTGGGGGCAGGAGGAAAAGGGGATGACAGAGGATGAGATGGCTGGATGGCATCACTGACATGATGGACATGAGTTTGGGTGAACTCCGGGAGTTGGTGATGGACAGGGAGGGCTGGCTTGCTGCGATTCATGGGGTCGCAAAGAGTCAGACACGACTGAGCGACTGAACTGAACTGAACTGATTTCACTAGAGGTGGGGGAAATCCCTAGCCCTTGGCTCCAAGTTTATATATTTAGTGTAAAGGGATGTATCTTATCAGTCTTCTTGGTCAGATAGAAGTTCACATTCAAATCCATAAAGTTATTTTTGTTAACTTTATAGAAAACCTCTATTTTATGAACCATGATCTGCTTTCAAATAACAGCATAACATTAACCAACAGAGAGGAGACACAAGAAGAAAACTGAAATATGGGGAGAAAAATATGGGCCCAAGGAGAGAATGAGCGTCCTTGGTGGCTCAGGCAGTAAAGAATCTACCTGTAATGCAGGAGACGTGGGTTTGATCCCTGGAAAGATCCCCTGGAGAAAGGAATGGCCACCCATTCCAGTGTTCTTGCCTGCAGAAATCCATGGACAGAGGAGCTTTGGGGGCTACAGTCCATAGGGTCACAAAGAGTCAGACACAACTGAGTGACTAGGTTGAGTGATTAACACTTCCACACACTTTCAGAAGGGAGAAATAAATAGAGCAAAGAGGCTTGGAATTCACTGACTTCGATCAAATCTTTGGTAAGTTTACCGGCTTCGTGTAGCAGAGCTGCACTCACGCATGGATCCCACACAGCCCTTCCAGTGCTTTATCTTATGGATGGAGGGGAGCCTCTGAAAAACAGCAAGAAATAGAGCAACATGACGTGAGATTATGAGAATCTAAACTAATTATTAAGTTTACTTTGACAATGCTAAAAACCAGGAGCTTTCATATGCATACTTCTTCCCATCATACATAGATATACAGATAAACGAATTGTAATCCATTCTATTTTTAAATTATTTGTCATAACCTTGTTTGACGTGACAAGGCTATTCCTTAAAGATAGAATGTATAAATCACACTGTATTTTTTAACTCCCTGCACATAAAACATTGGCTGTGCTCCAGGTATCTAACTGATAATTTTTAGTTTTAAGTTTTAAAAAAATCTTTTTTCCCAATGACCATTACTAAGAAATCAACAGGCCATCCATCAGTGCATAGGTAATATAACCATGAGTTCTCTCCTACCTAACCAAGTTGGGGAAACAGCTAAAAGTATTTAATAACTAATGGTGCTTTTCCCTCTCATTTGTGTAATTTATGGCAGCAGAGAAGTGGAGGATTCATGTGTGCTGTGGTTAGTTGCTCAGTCATGTCTGACTCTTTGCAACCCCATGGACTGTAGCCCACCAGGCTCCTCTGTCCATGGGTGGAAGGGGAATAAAAAGAATCTTCCCTCTCCTACATTTGAGAGATTCTATGCCTCTGAATGCTCGATTCTTTGCATGCAGGAGCTGTGACTCATTAGTATTTCATCCCCAGTGCCTGGCACATAGCGGGCACTTACAACATGTCAGAATAAGTTAATGGAGGAGGAAAATCTGTTAAGGAACATCTCAACAATCGAGTGAATGGACAGAATACATGTGGGAGAGGAGTTCATTCAATCAACACATGCAGGTACAAACCAAATTTTAGATTAGTTAGAACCAGAAACAATTCCCACTTTGTGAATTTAAATTTAGTTAGACCTAAGGGAGTCTCCGGTCACGTTTGTTACCTGATTTTCACTTTTGACAAAATGACAAAGGAGTGACATTGAGTGATACCAATTGAGAAACTATTTCATCCTGTTTGGGGGGTAGTTTATTTCCTTGTCTTCTTCCTATTTTTAAATGCTTGCAGGTAGCAATATGAAGCAGAATGAGCACAGTCTCTCAGTGTCACAACTGGACAATGGGTTGACACTGTAACAGCCACCATAGTTACCTGCAGGCTACTTTCAGGGCCCGCTGTGTGATGGGCCGGACCGGAAGCTCAGCTGTTGCCAGCCGCTGTGGAAGGACACGCTTGCACATATGCAACCCCTGTGCTAGGCGTCCAGGCGGAAAGAAACTGAAACACGGGTTTGGTGTTTGAGTGGAGGCACACTGTGAATAAATACCTAATGCTGATGTGAGCATTATGCCAAAGTCAGGAATCTGTTTGGATAATTGAACATGACATTCATTCTCTTACTGCTGAGTGAAGGAAGGTGGAAAAGTGTATTTTTTGCTTAACTGGGCCTATCACTTTGAAATTTAGCCCCAGTCATCTGTTACACTGAGAGGGGAATGCTGGCATTTTAGGAAACATATTCCCCCCAAATAAAGGAAATGTAGTTTGTAATGTTCAGAAGCCAGAGCGTTTGACTAGTGCCCTCATTTGTTTTTCAGGTTTTGCTTAAATTGGCTTGCAGATTTATCTGCCATGCATTGCACATGGATATTTTTGTCACCGCATATTTTACAACAGCTGTGATCCTGATGGGGATTCAGTTAACCAAAGGCCCCTCTGCATGCAAGCGGTCACCAGGCATCTAATGGGCTGAGGGCTGAAACGACAATAAAGTGAGCAGAGCCATGCAGCTGCGGACCAAATGTAGGGTAATAACTAGCAGTTGGCCATTACGGGGTTAACTGCTGGTGTTCTGGTGAGTGTAAAAAAATGTGGAGGTCCTGCTCAAAAACACAGCCAAAATGTGAATAGTTCCATTGGGTCGGAGTTAAAATGCTTCTGCTTCCTTTTCAACTGCTGATTATTTTCAGGATACCAATCTTGTGGGAGTGTCTAACACATATATTATTATAATTGTAATTTTTTTGATAACTATGTCATAGTTTTCCAACATGCTTTTAATTGAAACAAGGGATCATTGCAGAATTATCAGCTTCTTAGTCCCTGGGGTTTCAGCCACTAGCGCCTGTGCCTATATAGTTTCCAGACTTGTTCCATCTACCCTAGGAAGAATTTTTACCTATACTTGTTGAGCTGAAGAGCCATCCACTCTGTTGTTTTAAACAATGAAATTGTATCACTGCAATGTCAGTCCAAACATGTGTAATTAACATGGAAAATATGTCTAAGCCATATTGGTCAAGATAGATGACTTCCTTGCATGACTTATAAACAGTTAGAGGCAAAAAGCCAGGATGTCAAAACCAAGTTGTATACCGCAAAGTTTTATCTGGGAGGACTTTCAAATTACAAAGGAAACTAAAGACAAAAATTCAGCCTGCCATACTTTCTCAATAAGGAGGGCAGCTTTCTGGTATCTGTATAAAAATAATCCTCTGTCCTTCTCTTCAACGTGTTTTTTTACACTGCACAGGTCAAAACAGACATCTTATTCTTCTGGAAATGTTCATCACACAGTATAATGGTACATGTCAGAGCTTTCAAATTATTCCGGCTGGAAACAGGTCTCTAATCTCCTTTTAAATTTTATCAGTGACAGCGCACAGAATTCTCTTTGGAATTCTTTGATCAGCAGCCTAGGCTCTGAAAGGCAGAGTTTAGAACTCTGCTCCCTATGTGTTTTTCTGAGTCTGCTGAAAGCCATGAGCTTTGACTTTTTTCCTAGGGTTGTTTTCCTAGGTAATGATCCAATAATACTATTATTAACAGGTAGCAGAGCCCATGGGAACATAGACCACTTACCTGCAGGTGCTCTATTTCTTCACTGGCAAAAATGAGCTCACTCTGAGTATACCTGAAGAATCTTTTTTGTCCTTAAGTATAATGCACTTCTGTTTTTATGTCATCGGTGGCATCAATTATAAATTAAATGTGCCAGGAACCTCTGAGAAAAATCCTCCTTGTGACTGACTCACATCCAAGAAGGATTACTTACCAGGGTATAAGTTAACTTAGGAAAAGAAAAATTGCTTGACTATAGCCCTACACAGCAAGACAGCCCTTTCCAGAAGGTATAATGAATTATCAGTGAAGAGGTTTGTAGACTTACTTATATGGGAAATTCTACCTCTGAGAAAGAGCCCTTGGTTCCATTCAGGTGCTATGCCAACAAGGTTCTTGACTACTTGGTTTGTGAAAGCTTGCTATTCATGAACTAAACTCATGTTTATTCAAATTTTAAAGACCTTGAGATGTCTAATTTATTCTTTAATTATCAAGCAGCTTGAGCTCTGAGTGGTAATTTCATACATGAAAGAGAGGTACAGTGAAAGCAAAAGAGGGAGAAAGAGAGGGAAAGAGGTCCAGGAATATTGCACTCTAGTGTTTCTAAAGGGAAAATTAATTGTCTAAACTGTACTATCTTGATGTTACCTGAGGAAGGGTGTTCATAAAATAAGACTGCTTCCTGCTGCAGAGTTGTTTTCTTGTATGTTACATAGATTTTTTTTAAAATATCTGTCAAGGAGAGGGAGGTTAATGTTCTGCCAGCTATATATACATGGGCAGGGGAAGTAAGCATGAAACACATGGGCTCCTGGGAAACTGGAAAAAAGCGTGGAAGGCCTCACTTGTCCTTGGGAATGTGGTAAAGCAAGGAACGCAGAACCATCATCACTCCATCTTTCCTGGCTTTAGTCCCATGTCAGCATTCTAGAAAACCGTTTCTACCCTCTCCCCTTTCCACTGGGCACCTCTGATAAGATCTGACAGAACTGGCAGGAGACAGTAAATTGGAACAAGGATGCATTCCTTTCCATCTTCACCCCACTGGGACCTCCGTATGGAGGATAAGACATCTATTCCAGCCCCGCCCCTCAATCACTGCGGCTGTGCAGTCCTCACTTTTATCTGGATGGACTGAAGACCTAACAGAAGAGTGGGGAATGTATTAGGCATCACCAGAAAAGAACTTACCAAAAAAGGATGTGGGGTGCTACCTTGTAAGCCAAAACTCAGTTTTATTTTATTTTTTTTAGTACTCAGGCTGATGCCAGTCTGGTCGAGCAACTGCCAACAAATAAGTAAGTATAGTCCAAGGGATTTATTCTTTCTTTCTTTTTTTTTTTTTTTAAGTTGAAGATGTAAGGTAGTAAATTACTTTAAGAAATATTCTCCTCCAAAGCTGACCTGGGGATGTGTTATATAAGTGTGGTGTATACCCATGGGCACATAGTCACATACGTGTGTATCAAGGAATGAATCTGTCATCCTGCATGTATTCCATCTCTTGTGAAATTCCGGGCACTGGAAGTTGGTAGCTGCAGCAACCACAGCATATGCTATAAGCATTTCAGCTATTAAAGTATCTGACACTTGGCAGGTGCATTCAAGAATGACAACTCTTGGCAAGTTCCATCTTATCCTTGCACACGAATAATAAAGAGAAAGGAATACTTTCAGTCTGGCAGAAATAAGCAACAGGTGCTAAAGGCCTTTGCTGTAGTTTAACAGGAGGGAGTATATTAAACAGTGTGAAATAAGCAAACATAATTATAACATACTTATAATGAAAATGATGGCTCCTGGTTAATTCTTGTCTAGACTTGTTCAAAGACCCTGGAGCCAGCACACCTTAGGGGAAGGATTATACTCTTTAAAAATAACAGAATGCATAAAATGTTTAATAGTATACCCTTCATATAGTAAATCCTTCATATTGTAAAAGTCCTTTAGGGATTTTAAAATCTAAGGGCTATTTTTTCAGACGTGGAGCTTTAAGGGTTATCCCATATGTTCAGGGCTGTGGAGGCTCCAGCATGTCCTTATCTAGAATATTTTTGTCCATTCTTTAGCTTACGGAGCTGAATCCAGTATCTTACTCTCTTCTTGTATTCATTCTAGGTCTTGAAAGAGATGATTTATTGCATCAATGCTTCTTCTATTCACCACGCATGTAAGATTGCTAATGTCAAGAGTAATTTATTCCTGTGCCCCTCCTGTTCTAGAAGCTGTCAGTGAAGATGGTGTATCCCAAAGTTCCTACATCTTTGTATCCCTACTGTCTCTTTTGTCTAGTGCTTTGTTTGCAAAATAACTAAGAATGCAATAGCATAATTTGACAATTGTAGTAAAACTGACTAGAATATTTAGGCTCTGGAGTGAAGATTTGCCAAATTCAGAACTGTTTCTAAATTTTGCATATGTGGTTTTGCCTTAATTAAATTCCCCAAGGCTGTTTCTTTTTCTGTAAAGTCAAAATAATATTGAGTTGGCCAAAAACGTCATTCAGATTTCTCCATTCAGGTTATGGAAAAACCTGAATGAATTTTTTGGCCAACCCAATAAAAGCATTTAGTTCACAGGCTCTTTTGAGAACTGAGCTAAATAATGCATTTATTTGCTTTAGTAAAAATATCATATTGTGTTTATTTGAATATGTTACTTTTGTTTATGTTTTTTTAGAGTAGATTCCATTGCAAAGAACTGAGTGGGAATAAGGGTGCTAAGAAAGATCATGTGGAGGGGAAGGCGCCAAGATGGCGGAGGAGTAGGACGGGGAAAACACTTTCTCCCCCACAAATTCATCAAAAGAGCATTTAAACGTCGAGTAAATTCCACAAAACAACTTCTGAATGCCGGCAGAGGACATCAGGCACCCAGAAAAGCAACCCAACTCCTCGAAAGGAGGTAGGGAAAAATATTAAAGACAATAAAAGAGACAAAAGAGGGAGGGACGGAGTTCCGTCCCGGGAAGGGAGTCTTAAAAAGAGAGAAGTTTCCAAACACCAGGAAACCTTCTCACTGCCGAATCCGTGCCGAGCTTTGGAAGCACAGAGGACAACATAACAGGGAGAAAAATAAATAAACAATTAAAACTCGCAGATTGCGAGCCCTACGGTAACTCCTCCAGCGGAGAAGCAGCGCAGACGCCTGCATCCGCCATTAGCAAGCGGGGGCTGGGCAGGGAGGCGCGGCGCGGGCTGCATCGCTGAGAGTAAGAATCTGGCCTGAATACCCTGAGCACTATCTGAGCGAAATAATTTGGGCTAGCAAACCAGACTGTGGGATATCTACCATGCGAAAAGCCAGCCCTAACCTAAGACACCGCCAGCCCGCGCACGGAACAAAGGACTAAACAGAGGTAGCCGGCTGCAAACCTTCCCCCTCCGGTGACAGGCAGCCAGAGCCGGAAGGGGGCAATTGCAGCCTCAGAGAGACATTATCTATAAAACTGGCTTATTTGCTAACTAAAACATATTGGGGGTCTGGACGGTCAACATCTGCCTGAGAAGGTGCGCTGGTTTTACACCCAGATAACCAAGTGGCGGGGAGGCGATAAGTCGCAGCATTGGCGCTCGCCAAACACCTCATCACCTGAGCTGCTCGGACCTGGGAAGAGCACAAAACGCAGCCCCAACTGAGTCTGCGCCTCTGAGGACTACCTGAGTGCCTGAACCTGAGCGGCTTGGACCTGGGAGGTGCATGCAACCCAGGGCCAGCCTCGGATTGTTCCCGGCGGAACAACCTAGAGCCTGAGCAGTGTGGGCAGGGAGGCTACACGCGCCGTGAGCGGGGCAGACCCAGTGTGGCTGAGGCACTGCGAGCGCACACCAGTGTCATTTGTTTGCAGCATCCCTCCCTCCCTCCCCATAGCGCGACTGAACAAAGAGAAGAAATACAGCTCCACCCACCAGAACACCGACACAAGCTTCCCTAACCAGGAAACCTTGACAAGCCACCTCTACATACCCACACACAGCGAGGAAACGCCACAATAAAGAGAACTCCACAAACTGCCAGAATACAGAAAGGACTCCCAAACTCAGCAATTTAAACAAGATGAAGAGACAGAGGAATACCCAGCAGATAAAGGAACAGGATAAATGCCCACCAAACCAAACAAAAGAGGAAGAGATAGGGAATCTACCTGATAAAGAATTCCAAATAATGATAGTGAAATTGATCCAAAATCTTGAAATTAAGATGGAATCACAGATACATAGCCTGGAGACAAGGATTGAGAAGATGCAAGAAAGGTTTAACAAGGACCTAGAAGAAATAAAAGAGTCAATATATAATGAATAATGCAATAAATGAAATTAAAAACACTCTGGAGGCAACAAATAGTAGAATAACAGAGGCAGAAGATAGGATTAGTGAATTAGAAGATAGAATGGTAGAAATAAATGAATCAGAGAGGATAAAAGAAAAACAAATTAAAAGAAATGAGGACAATCTCAGAGACCTCCAGGACAATATTAAACGCTACAACATTCGAATCATAGGGGTTCCAGAAGAAGAAGACAAAAAGAAAGACCATGAGAAAATACTTGAGGAGATAATAGTTGAAAACTTCCCTAAAATGGGGAAGGAAATAATCACCCAAGTCCAAGAAACCCAGAGAGTCCCAAACAGGATAAATCCAAGGAGAAACACCCCAAGACACATATTAATCAAATTAACAAAGATCAAACACAAAGAACAAATATTAAAAGCAGCAAGGGAAAAACAACAAATAACAAAGAAGGGAATTCCCATAAGGATAACAGCTGATCTTTCAATAGAAACTCTTCAAGCCAGGAGGGAATGGCAAGACATACTTAAAATGATGAAAGAAAATAACCTACAGCCCAGATTATTGTACCCAGCAAGGATCTCATTCAAGTATGAAGGAGAAATCAAAAGCTTTTCAGACAAGCAAAAGCTGAGAGAATTCTGCACCACCAAACCAGCTCTCCAACAAATACTAAAGGATATTCTCTAGACAGGAAACACAAAAATGGTGTATAAACTCGAACCCAAAACAATAAAGTAAATGGCAACGGGATCATACTTATTAGTAATTACCTTAAACGTAAATGGGTTGAATGCCCCAACCAAAAGACAAAGACTGGCTGAATGGATACAAAAACAAGACCCTACATATGTTGTCTACAAGAGACCCACCTCAAAACAGGGGACACATACAGACTGAAAGTGAAGGGCTGGAAAAAGATTTTCCATGCAAATTGGGACCAAAAGAAAGCAGGAGTCACAATACTGGTATTAGATAAATTAGACTTTAAAACAAAGGCTGTGAAAAGAGACAAAGAAGGTCACTACATAATGATCAAAGGATCAATCCAAGAAGAAGATATAACAATTATAAATATATATCCACCCAACATGGGAGCACCGCAGTATGTAAGACAAATCCTAACAAGTATGAAAGGAGAAATTAACAATAACACAATAATAGTGGGAGACTTTAATACCCCACTCACACTAATGGATAGATCAACTAAACAGAAAATTAACAAGGAAAAAACAAATAAATAAACATGTATCTATAAAGTTCACTAAAGCAAAGCACAGTAAAATGAGGTATGGCAATAAAAGGCGTTAAATTTATCAAATAAAAAAAAATAATAAAGTGCTGAAAAATTAAAGCTGTCAATTCTGTAATAGATATTCATTGAAAGTATCTTTTGAAATGGGGGTGAAAACACCTTCAGAGAAATGAAAGCTAAGGAAGCATGCACGAGCTATAAAAAATGATAAAGTCCTTTATGAATGATGATAATATCAAAACAAAACTTGGAAATACAGGAAGGAGTAAAGAGCACTACGAACAGTCAATACATGGATAAACATTAGAAACTATTCTCTTTTCTTAATTTCTTCATGGTAAACTATCAACATTATATTGTGAAATTTTTCAGAAAAAAAAAAGAATATGGTATGACATAGTTCTGTCTTAGATATTATGCAAGTGGGATGAATACTAAAAAAAAAAAAAAAAGAAAGATCATGTGATATTCAGACTTCTCTAGATGCAATTTCTCTGATAAACTTTCTTCCTGTGTCATGATCTGAGGCTTTGCTAATTAAGGTGTGCTTCACAGATCAGCAGCATTGGCATGGCCTGGGAGCTTAGGAGAAAGACAGAATCTTGAGTCCCACCCCAAATTGATTCGTAGTCTGTATTTTAATGAGATCCCAAGTGACTTGTGCACTTTAATATTTGAAAAGCTCTGGATTAGACAGCTAAAGTCCTTGCTTATCCTTTCAGATGTTCCTCATCTTACCCCTAATTTAATCACCTGGATTAATCATGTGTAGTCGTAAGGCCGCATGTTTACAGCACACTTGGTGAGCTGGCACAACGGGTGATGGGGACACAGCAGAGCACACTCACAGGTGAGCAGCTCCAGGGGAGGACTACTCAGTGGCTGTTCTCCCCAGGGGAGTGCTGCAATCTGCCTACCTCGCTGCAGATCACAGACACAGCTAAGCACCAGACCTGGAGGCCTCTCCTCCAAGACCCCACCCCTGACAGGCGCATTGACACCCACAGAGCAAAGCAGACCCTGCGCTACATGCTGGCAGGCTCTGGTCAGCACCACACCAATCAGACTCCCTGCTGCTGCTGCTGCTAAGTCGCGTCAGTCGTGTCTGACTCTGTGCGACCCCATAGACGGCAGCCCACCAGGCTCCTCCGTCCCTGGGATTCTCCAGGCAAGAGTACTGGAGTGGACTGCCATTGCCTTCTCCAAATCAGACTCCCTAGCAAGGGGATAATGGCACAAATCTCGACCAACCTCACCCACCAGGAAGCAGACACCAGAAGAGGAACTACTTTAAAATCTCTGAATTGTCAGGCAAGTCCTTCAGAACAAATGACACTTTACTGACACATGTTATTTTAATTTTTCTGGTACACACTCAGACCCCAAAAGCTATAATTGATGCTACCTCTTCTTCCCTCTCTCACCCCCTAACACTTTCACAGTATCATCGTTTCATTCCTAGATTTTGATTTGCCAGTTTCTAGAGAAACTACTAACATATATTAGCATTTCCTTCTTCTGATTTTGAAATTGACATAATATCTATGCAAGGCTTTGTGAGAAAGGTGTGAGAAAGGTAATGGATCATTGCTTCATTCCATAAATTACTTTTCTTGTCCTATTAAATCACTGATAGATTTATTTCTGCCTTGGAAAAAAGTTTAGTTAAAAGACATTTCAAGACAAGTTTTGATTATTCTTAATGAAGACAAATACATTCAAATAAATTACAATTAGTTAATTCAAATTAATCATTTAAAAATTCAGGTAAAGATTTTTTAAAAAAAGATGATTAGTGCAAACTTCTCCTAAATAAATATATATATATGCACACACACACATATAATTATATATAGGAGATATATAATTATATATTTAAAAGAATATATATGTTTTATATGTATTTATAAATATATATATATATATATATTTCTCTTTTAAATAATACTTTAGAATTACATAAATAGTCCTGTGGTCTTTTTTATGTTTGACACTATTATTATTTCCAATTAATGGGGATATTTTCTATACGGATTTTTTTTCACTAAGAAGTTGAGCGCTATCTCATAACAAAGACAGCTTGAGAATGTGTGTTAACAAAGTCAAACACTGGAAATGAATTCCGCAGTCCTCTGCACTGCTCATTCTCACCTCATGAATCCACAAGTGTCTATGAATTTGAAAGATTGCTGCTGGTGGATGATCTCACCTTCCACACTTCCATAGTCTCTGGTTACGCTTTTTCTCCTGTAAATGGCTCCCTGTACTTGGGGCTGCAGTGCCAAACTTTCTAGACAGGCGTAAATTACTGCTTTGTCTCCCTTCCTCTCTTTCTCCATTTATATTTCATACTGTATGACAAAACTGAAACGGCTGAGTAATGGATGGCGCTGAGGGATGGTGGCCATTCATTGTGTTTTCTTCGTGCTCTGGGTGTTTTACATGTCTGAAATAACAAACCTTATGATACTAGAGATCGAAGGACTTGAACATTTTCATTTGTAGGAGGGAAGCTTTGGTTTTATAAAAGCAGCTGCAAATTAGACTACTTGCTAACTGAAAAGAATGTCTGCAATATGTAGTCAGACAAAATAAGAAAAATATAGAAAGGCCAAAGTAGTAAAGTATACACTTCCTTTTACAAGAGCATTGAGTCATTGACTGAGCTGACATTCCTGCTGTTAACTCACTCATTTTCATAAAATTTGTTTTTCCATTTTAGGAAGAAGATAGATGTTTGTGTCATGCCAGCCCTAGTACCTAACCTACATCTTAATGGGAAGGACAGTGGAACAAATACTCTTCTTTCTCTTATTTGGTTTATTTTAAATTTATAGACTTTAAAACTATTTATCAACTAACTTCCTTCCTCCTTTCCTTCCTTCCTCTTTTTTCCCCAAATAATCTTAAATCTCCCGAGGGGAATACCAGTTTTCTCCTCACTGTTCATGTAGTACGCGCTCCGGGCAAATTCTTTATTTTTCACCCTAAACGTAGAGGCTGCAGATGCCATTTCTTAAAAATTCAAAACAACAAATAGTGGTAAATTCTGTAATTTCTTTCAAAAAATATTCTGCAAAATAAGTGCTTGATGTTATATTGGAACTAAAATGGTCAAATTAAGAGAAGGAAGGAAATGAGTATTTATTCGAGGATCTACTATGTGCCAGAAGTTTTCTGTACATGAATTCTTTTAATCCTCATCACAGCACTAGGTGAGAGCTGTTATTCTTTCCAATCTGTGTTTCAGCAACTGAAATTGAGACACTCAGTAGTTTGCACAGCATCCTATAGCTACCAAATATGTATGACTCCAAATCCTACAGATTTAGGATGACTTTCCCATTTTCTTCTATACCAGTGTCCCCTCCCTTAATTTTGCAAATAAGACCCATGAAGTGCAAAGAGACCAGGGGGCTTAAACTGGTGACTGAGTTCGAAATGGATAATAGGTCCTCTGACTCAGTTCATCCCACTAAGTCACTGGGAATACAAAGATGAGGGGGGAAAACTCATGAAATTGACCCTAAAATTAAAATTCACATGAAATTTACCATGTTCATTTTTTTGAGGCATGGAATCTGTTAATATATTTCCTGTCTGTTACTGAGAAGAAAATCTCATGTGATTCCTCCTCATGTTTCTTTTTCTTCAGTGCCATGAGTTGATCAGGCCCCAGAGGTGACGACTGTTATTTTTAAGGAATTTTGTATCTGGATGCTGGCAACACAACTTTCTCGTCTCCATGGCACTGGGGCACAGGTCAGATTGTGCTGGGCCAAATTCCAAATATATAGCATGAATTTTCTATTTTCCAGCTATTAAGGCAAAGTGACCTCAGAAATTTGTGCAACTGTTCAAAGAATGAGCCTTATCTTATTCTTATTTCTCTCTCTACCCTTTTCCTCCAACTTCAGAATTGGAACACAGAAGCAACTCCTACTACAGTGATTATTTTTGCACATGTTACTCTCTTTTCTCCTACCAGAGTTACCTTAGAACAAGAACTCCACAGTTGCTAAACAGATAGAGTTTGTGCATGACTGTTACTGTATTTACAGATGAGAAGACAAGATTTGGTAGGTGAGAGATTGGGAGAAAGGATTGAAAAGAAAGGTTCAGGGTTAAGACTTCTTATACCCATTGCTTTGAAGAGTTGGTAAAGAAACAAAAACCACATAACAAAATCTGAGCATCTTTATCAGCCCCTGGCAACCTGCCCTAGATGTGTGCAGCAAGTGGTCTGGACATTCTCCACCCCAGGCCAGCTTGACTACTCGCTGTTCCTCAAATATACTCATCCTTTCCCTTCTCTGAGCTTCTTAGTAAAAGGTTCCCTCTGATACAACTGTCTTCTATTCCTCCACTTCTACCAATCAAATTTCTACACATCCCTCAACATTGGGTGTAAATGCTGCCCACTCCATGCAGGCCTCTCATGAACTGAGGGTCAGGAATCCCTTTTGTAGGCGACTGTAGCAGCCAGAAATACAGATCTTTTGTAGCACTTACCACTTACTCTACTAAATTTGGAATACTTTTATATCATTGTATCTTTATAAGGTTAAGAATTGTTTCTATAATCCTCATTCCATTTTTTTTTTCGCCACTTGACTTCTAGGACCTCATGCTTTCTCAGTTTTCCTCCTTGCTCACTGCCCATTTCTTCTTGGTGTCTCATTCCCTCCCCCTCTTTGGGTTCTAGCTTATCAGTCTGGATTCTTCACTATTTAGTAAAGCTTCATTTTGGTACTTGATCAATATCCACTCACTCCCAAGATGATTTTATGGAATTTTACAGCTTTAAATATCATCTCAATGCTGATGACTCCCAAATATGTGTGTCCAGCCTGGACCTTGACCTCAGCTCCCAATGGTTCTCCCCACCTACATGCTGAGTCATCTGCACTTTGCCTCCTCACTTGGCATCTCCTGTGAAATGTGTCCAAAACAGAAATCCCAATCCCTGCCCCCATTGCCATCCCTCAAAACTTGCTTTACCTCCTACCTTCTCTTCTGTAATAAATGGCAACTGACATTTTAGAATCACTGATTCATCTCTCTCTTAATTTATGCATATAATCTTTCAGTAAATTCTGCAAATCTCAAATATATATCCAGAATCTACTTCTAGGCATTTCATGTCTATGACCCTGACCCAAGCCATAATTGTCTCTCATCTGGTATACTCAGTGGCTTGCTGACTGATTTCTCTGTCTCTACATACACATACTACTGTGTGTGTGTATGCAACAGGGCAACTATACTGATTTAGGAATAATTAAAAGGTATTGCACAGCCAAAAAAAACCATAAACAAGATGAAAAGACAACCCTCAGAATGGGAGAAAATATTTGCTGACAAAGGATTGATCTCCAAAATATACAAATAGCTCCTGCAATTCAATATAAAAAAAAAAAAAACTGAGTCAAAAAATGGGCAGGAGACTTTTATATAGGCATTTCTCCAAAGAAGGCATACAGATGGCCAACACCACATGAAAAGATGCTTAAGATCACTATTAGAGAAATACAAATCAAAACTACAATGAGGTATCGCCTCACAGTGGTCAGAATGGCCATCATCAAGAACATCTACAAACAACAAATGCTGGAAAAGATGTGGAGAAAAGGGAACCATCCTACAATGTTGACTGGAATGCAAATTGCTATAGCTACTATAAAGAAACAGTATGGAGGTTCCTCAAAAAACTAAAAACAGAACTACCATATGACTCCGCTATCCCACTACTGAGCATCGACCTGGAGAAAACCATAATTCAAAAAAAATGCATGCACCCCAGTGTTCACTGAAGCACTGCATACAATAGCCAGGACAAGGAAGAGACCTAAATGTCCATCAACACAGGAATGGATAAAGAAGATGTATTACATATACAATAGAATATCACTCAGCCTCTTTGTTCCAATAGGAACAAAATTAGCTGGGCCTAGAGACATGGATGGACCTAGAGAGTGTTATACGGAGCAAAGCAAATAAGAAGCCAGGCAGAAAGAGAAAAACAAATATGTATATTAATGCATATATATGGAATCTAGAAAAATGGTATAGATGATCTTACTTGCAAAGCAGAAATAGAGACACAGATGTGGAGAACGAATGTATGGATGCCAACGTGAAGGGGGCTGGTGGGAGGAATTGGGAGATTGGGATTGACATATGTGCAATACTGATAGTATGTATAAAATAGATAACTAATGAGAACCCACTGTAGAGCTCGGGGAACTCTACTCAGTGCTCTGTAGTGACCTAAAGGAGAAGGAAATAAAAAAAGAGGGGATATGTGTATAGATGATTTACTTTGCTGGAGAAGGCAATGGCACCCCACTCCAGTACTCTTGCCTGGAAAATCCCATGGATGGAGGAGCCTGGTGGGCTCCAGTCCATGGGGTCGCTAAGATTCGAGCACGACTGAGTGACTTCACTTTCACTTTTCACTTTCATGCATTGGAGAAGGAAATGGCAACCCACTCCAGTGTTCTTGCCTGGAGAATCCCAGGGACAGAGGAGCCTAGTGGGCTGCCGTCTATGGGGTCGCACAGAGTCGGACACAACTGAGGCGACTTAGCAGCAGCAGAAACTAACAACATTATAAAGCAACTATACTCCAATAAAAATTAATTGAAATAAGTAATTTTTTAAAAACTTAGATAATGCTTTCTCTTATTCAACCCCTCCAAAGGCTCCTATCTTGCTCGTGGTAAAAACAAAGCCTTTTCAATGGCTTTCAAGACCTACTATAATTTGGCTCCCTGTTACCTCTATGAACTCATCTATGCTTCTTCCCACTCCAGGTGTTCAGCTATGGCATCACTGGCCTCTTCTTCAAGTGTTCAGTGTTCCTCCACTTCAAGGCCCTTGTTGCTCCCTCTGTTGGGAAAGATATTCCACAACGAACTATATTGTCTGCACCTTCATTTTCTTCCCAATCTTTCTTCACCTTTTCCCATTATAATCTTGTTTCCCCCAATACCAAATGCTCTGGTCATCCTATCTAAAAGTCAGGCCACCCCCCAGCACACTCTATCACGCTTCCTTCCCTGCTTGTTACTGGTGTTTGTCTCTGTATTTTTGCTTTGTTTTGTTTTCATAACCCACCTTTCAGATCGTGCAAGAGGGCTCGGCCCAGAGTTAGTGCTCCATAAACATGTTCAGATTTGTTGAATTAATCCCACAGTGCCTTCTGCGCACAGTAGGTGCTCACTGTTTTTTAATCAACAACATGAATCTCCAAATTATATTTTACACCAGAAAGGAGTACACAGATTTTTTCCATTTCATGAATTTTTTCAGTTAACAAAAATTGAAAGTGGTTGTATATCAGAAACAGGTGTGTTTCATCTGTATATAGTAAAACACTAAGTTTCAAAGAGTGGAAAATGTTGGTCGTTCATAGCAGAAGGAACTGTTGAACCAACAACAGGTTCATTGAGCCAATAGCCATGTTAAAAGAATAGAGACAGTGCCATATAACTAGCAAAATGCTCATTCAAATGCTTTAAGGGTGCCTTTGATCATGTTTAATTAAAGAAATTTTAAAATGTACTTTTCACTTAAAGTTATCTTGACACAACCACAACTTAGCATTGTTTTTTCAAGCATAAAAGCCAGAAAAAGATAAAACATGGTGGCCTTCTACTCTAAACCCCATAAATAATGTATACCCCACCCAAATAAAACAGTTAACAATAAGACGTTTCTGAGTGAAAGGAAGAGAATTTGTAAGAGCCATTCATACCGTAACAGATGTGCTGTCTTGCTTCAGCCTTATTTTATATTTTTCCTTTACCCTTTCCTCTCATTGACGACCCTGTGGCATAAAGTTTCATTTCAAAGATTTAAAATAGGACATGGAATCCTTAAGAGCAATTGCACAGAGCAATCTATCATGAATTTTGTGACTCTTATACAGCATGCCTAGTTTCCCTGGGACCAAGATATTTTTGCCCTCAAATTGGCCTGTACAACGTCATCCTCTTTGCCCAGAAATACTGATAGAATGGAAATAGATACCACTCACATTTAAAGAGTTACTCGATTCCAATCCAATTTTAAAAAAATTACTGCCAATTCTCAGGGTCACTGAGTTTAAGATCTAGAGATGGATATTCTCATCTTCACTTGTCAGAACACTGTTCTGCAAAAAGCTCTAGATACGATTTTGAGCTGCCTAAGCAATTTTCACCACCTTCACTGTAAGCATCCTGAGGATTTCCTGACAAAAGTATACTGTGCATGTATTTTTAAAAGCATTAGATTGGCAAAAATACCCTGGCTATTTGAGCACAGGCTCCTTTGTCTCTTTCCCTTAACCCTGCCAGACCTCCCTAAGATATATGCCAAAGAGAAGCCCCCATCCTCCTGTATTCATGATGAATGATTTGGGAACAGTCCAAACAGTAAAGGAGGGATTTAACATAGTTTTCTTGACTCTAGCCCCATTTATTTATGAGAAGGTTGTGAGGAGATTTGCAGGGAGAGTAAAATATTCCATAGTATGGCTTTTTATTCAGACCTGTGCTTAGGAATAATCATTGCTGTCACCGCTTTAATGTTCAAGGGGGAAAAGTACTTCTGTAACCCACATAGTACAAAAAAGAAAATAAAAAAGCAGTCATGGGAAAACCAGGAATTGTGCAGTCTGATAGTTTGATTCTTTCTAGCTTATTTTGTCATTATCCTCTGCTCTAAAACTTTACTTTTCTTTAAATTCCATCACACTTAATCCATTTCTGTTCTCTCTTCTCCAGTTCTGTGTGTGTCTGCGTGTGATAATAATAACCTCAGTACTTCATTATTCCTCAGAATACGTTCAAGAGTAAATGTCAAATAATTCGTCCATTTGGTAAATGATGAAACCAAAACATGGAAAAAAGTTCAATAACATTGATAGGGAAAGAAAGCTAATGGCAGGAAGAGCCCAAATGCAAACTTAGATGCATGCCCCTGACTTCAAAACCTTGTAGTTAATCACTATATCTACTTGTCCCTTTTTGTAGAGGAAGAACCCGTACTGTTTGCTCGCTGCCACGGGGAAGGTCTGTGAGCAGGGCTCTCATATAGCAGGTTCATCATGTATCCCTGGCCAGCGCACTTCCATCATTGCTTTGCATGCTTGTTCTTCACTGTGAGAATATAGTCCTTTCTGGGTAAGGAAGTCATTCACTTCCATGTTAAATTATCATGGAGTGCTGGCTTAAACAGAATAGCAAGCAGAACATCAGAGCCTTGTTCATTGAGAGAGCTGTAGCCAATATTTTTGTTGGTTTTTTCATTTCAACTCTTAAGTTTTCGGGAGCAACACAAAGGAAAAAGGAAAACAGTGATGCCTAATTTTTTTCCTAATATTTTAATTATGGCAATTTCCAAATAGAGTTTGAAAGAGGTGTGCAGTGAATACCCATATATTTAGCATCTAGTTTCTATAATTCTGCTTTCTTTACTTTTCACCTCTCTACCTACTAATCTATATCATTACTCTGATGCATTTTAAAGTTAATTGCAGTCTCAGTGCTGTTCACCTCAAAACTATGAATATTATCAACCAGGGTTCAATATTTAATGACTTTTTTGTTCAACTTACAAGGCAAAATGCACATATCTTGTGTATCATTTGATGATTTTTGATGTGTTTCTACACCCATGTAACTAAAACCTCTTTCAAAGTATAGAATATTACTACGCCAAATCCAACATTACCCTCACCTCCTAGCCCTCTGCCCAGAGAGACAATTACTGTTCCAGTTTTTATATCATAATTTCAGGCATTTTAGTTTTCATGGTCAAACGAACCACATGGTAATTACTCATAGTAACTACTCATCTTTTACTTAGCATTATGTTTTTGAGATTTATCAATGGGGTTGTAGTGGTTTGTTCCTCAATTTCTGAATAATATCCCAGTGTATGGACATACCACAATTTGTTTATCCATCCTTCTGTTCAGTATTTTTGTACATTTTTTTTTTAATGTGACTGTTTTCTTTGCCTGGTTTTGAAAACTGAGCAATACTGAATACAAGTAAAATCACTGTGTCATGTAAGTAGTTGTTTGAAAACTCAGTCTTAAAAACCATCCAAATGGTATGGAGAATTCATAGATAAATCAGGTAAAGGACTATAAGGTGTAGCCTACAATTATAAAGAAGAAAATAAGATTTTTATTGCAGTTACTCCAGGCTGATGTGGGTCTATCCTATCAGCCACAGCACACAACAGAACAAATTAGCCTGAGACATGTCAGGGTCTCTTCAGTTTTCTATTTGGCTCTCAGAAACTGTAAGATAATCATCCACCTTGGTTAGTGCCTCTTTGAACCTGCCCTTCAAACGTGCTACTCTTTCTCCACCATTCATTATTTCCTTGTAAATCTCAAGTAGCCATCTCGTTCGTTACCCTTTAGCTTATTTAATCATTCTATAATACATACGGCCAACTGCTAAACAGTGGAAGATCAACTGGGGAAGGAGCAGTGGAGAGAGAAATTCATTCCCTTTATTGTCATAAAGTTGGAAAATTATGACCACATGCATGGACTGAGCCAAAAGAGCAGAAAATTCCCTTTGTCTCCTTATTATTCACCCATTGTGCTGTTTTAAGTTCCTTTAGTGGCCAAAGGGTGACAGAAGCAATATGTCAGGTTTTTGCTGTAAAATGTTATCTAAAGACAAGAAGTAGACCTGTAGGACAGATAGAATTCTCCACCGAGCCATGGGATTTCTGATAAAATTCTATAACCAAATAAAAAATATCTGTGACAACATTTATGTGAGGCACTGGTGCCCTTCTTTGGCCGGTTTAGGTAATCACAGGTGCACATTCTTTGTCGTATTTGGAGATATATCCCAGTAGACGTTTGGGAATCTGTTTTGAATTTAAAATGGAAGTTCCAAGACAGATCTGGCAATTCTTTTCAAACTCTCTTTTTCAGAGAAAAAATACACACTGTGGAAAAACACTGAAAAAAATACAGACTGTTGTTCAAAAATAGTGCAATACGTGTATGTATACACAAAAACATACTCTTTTGATTTTGATTAACCTTCTGTGACACCTCTGGATATGCATTGGGCCTACCCATGCATTGAGAAATATGTAAATATATTCTGTGAATATGAAACAGGAGTTTAGCAATGAGCACAAATAGCAAACAGAGACTGAAAATCAGAGGAACTCAAATTCCGACTCAATATTGGACAAGTTACACTCTGATAAAATGGTTGTGATAGTATTTTAAATATGCAAATGCATTAACTGAGGAACATCAGCTAGTCGTGTTTCATAAAGAAATATTAAGGTGTTTTAATCAAAATTAATGGTAATCTTTCCTCATTGCTTTAATATGCCTGTTTCTCTGTCATTATACATTTAATTTTATCACCTAATCAATAACCTCAGATATGCAGATGACACCACCCTTATGGCAAGAGGAACTCAAAAGCCTCTTGATGAAAGTGAAAGAGGAGAGTAAAAAAGTTGGCTTAAAGCTCAACATTCAGTAAACTAAGATCATGGCATCTGGTCCCATCACTTCATGGGAAATAGATGGGGAAACAGTGGAAACAGTGTCAGACTTTATTTTGGGGGGCTCCAAAATCACTGCAGATGGTGATTGCAGCCATGAAATTAAAATACGCTTACTCCTTGGAAGGAAAGTTATGACTAACCTAGACAGCATATTGAAAAGCAGAGACATTACTTTGCCAACAAAGGTCTGTCTAGTCAAGGCTATGGTTTTTCCAGTGGTCATGTATGGATGTGAGAGTTGGACTGTGAAGAAAGCTGAGCGCTGAAGAATTGATGCTTTTGAACTGTGGTGTTGGAGAAGACTCTTGAGAGTCCCTTGGACTGCAAGGAGATCCAACCAGTCCATTCTGAAGGAGATCAGTCCCGGGTGTTCTTTGGAAGTAATGATGCTAAAGCTTAAACTCCAGTACTTTGGCCACCTCATGCGAAGAGTTGACTCATTGGAAAAGACTCTGATGCTGGGAGGGATTGGGGGCAGGAGGAGAAGGGGATGACAGAGGATGAGATGGCTGGATGGCATCACTGACTCGATGGACGTGAGTCTGCGTGAACTCCGGGATTTGGTGATGGACAGAGAGGCCTGGCGTGCTACGATTCATGGGGTTGCAGAGTCGGACATGACTGAGCGACTGAACTGACCTGAACTGGAGGCAGGTAGTGAACTTGTGCTTTCTGAACTTATTTTTTTCCATTTGTGCAGGATAGGAAAAAGAACTTAGGAGCATTTCTGTATATTCTTTTCCTCAAAAAGAGGCCAGCATATGCCATATTGTAAATATTAGCCAAAATATATGTTCATGATAAAATTCAACAATCCTCATGGGAAGCCAGTTGTTTATTATTTCTCCTTGCTTCCACTTCCTTCCCATTTCCCTGTTGGGAATGAGTGCATCATAGAACTTACACTTGTTTGGGAGCATGACTGAGCTTACATGGTCTAAAGGCTGGCGTGCATGTATACAGGCAGCTTCCTGGTTCAGGGACTGTTCTTTAGAACTTTCCTGCACATGGCCTCAGCAGAGTTTCAGGTTTACAGCATGATAGTCACTCAGCCCTGGAAGGTGGGCCTGGGGTGGCTGGCATCCTGGTTCAGCAGCCTCTTGCCCTAAATGACACTGAAGTGATTCATAGATGAGGGAAGAAAAGCTATGACAAACATAGTGTATTAAAAAGCAGAGACATCACTTTACCAACAAAGACCCATATAGTCAAAGCTATGTAGTAGTCATCTATGGATGTGAAAGTTGGACCATAAAGAAGGCTGACCACCAAAGAACTGATGCTTTTGCTTTTGAACTGTGGTGCTGGAGAAGATTCTTGAGAGTCCCTTGGACTGCAAGGATATCAAACCAGTAAATCCTAAAGGAAATCAACCCTCAATATTCATTGGAAAAACTGATGCTGAACCTTTGATACTTTGAGCACCTGATTCAAGAGCCAACTCATTTGAAAGGGCCCTGATGCTGGGCTAGATTGAGGGCAAAAGAAGAGGGCAGCAGAGGATTAGATGGTTGGATAGCATCACTGACTCAATGGACATGAGCTTGGGCAAACTCCAGGAGACAGTGAGGCACAGTGGGGCCCGGTGTGCTGCAGTCCACGGGGTTGCAAAGAGTTGGACATGACTTAGTGACTGAACAACAAGATAGATGATGACACCCAAACACTGCACTGCAAGAAAGGCCAAGTGATAACCTTCAGCCATCTGACAGTCTGAATCGTCTTTCACAACAACGACAAAAAACAATCCCAATGAAAAGTGGGCAGAAGACCTTAATAGACATTTCTTCAAAGAATAATACAGATGGCATATAGGCACATGAAAAGATGCTCAACGTCACTAATTATTAGAGAAATGCAAATCAAAACTACACTGAGGACCACCTCACAGTGGTCAGAATGGCCATCATTAAAAAGTCTACCAATAAATGCTGGAGAGGTTGTGGAGAAAATGGAATCTTCTTCCACTGTCAGGAGGGCATGTAAGTTGGTGTAGTCATTATGGAAAAGAGTATTGAGGTTCCTTAGAAAATTAACAATAGAATTACCATATGATACAGCAATTCCACTCCTAGACATAAACCTGGACAAAACTATAATTCAGAAAGACACATGCACCCTTATGTTCATAGCAACACTATTCACAATAGCCAAAACATGGAGACAAATGTCCATACAGATAAAGAAGATACGGCACATATATACAATGGAGTACTAGTCAGCTGCTCAAAGAATGAAATAATGCCCATTTGTAGCAAGAGGGAGGCAACTAGAAATCATACTAAGTGAAGTAAGTTAGAGAAAGACAAATACCATATAACTTATATGTGGAATCTAAAATATAACACATGTGAATCTATGTACAAAACAGACTCATGTACATAGAGGACAGACTTGTAGTTGCCAAGCAGGGTGGTGTAGGAGAGGGAAGGATTGGGAATTTGGGGTTGGCAGATGAAAATTACTAGCCATAGAATGGATAAGAAACAAGGTCCTACTATATAGCATAGGGAACTATATTCAATATCCTGGGATAAAACACAATGGAAAGGGATATTAAAAAAGGAAAGTCTACATGTGTACAATTGAGTCACTTTGCTCTGCATCAGAGCAGAGCAAAGAGATTTGCATAGTAATTAGCTGTACTTCAAAAAATTTGTAAATGCATTAAAAAAGTCTACAAATAAATGCTGGAGAGAGGGTGTAGAGAAAAGGGAACTCTCTTACATTGTTGCTGGGAATGTAAGTTGGTGCTGCCACTACGGAAAACAGTATGGAGGTTCCTTAAAAACCTAAGAATTACCACATGATCCAGCAAGCCAACTCCTGGGCACATATCCAGACAAAATTAAAGAGATACATGCACGCCTCAGAATGGGGAGGTGGGACAGATCAGGAGGTTGGGATCAACCTATACACATCTATGTATAAAACAGATAATAAGAACCTACTGTATAGCACAGGGAACTCTACTCAATGCTCTGTGGTGACCTAAATGGGAAGGAAATATAAAATAGTGGAGATATATATATATATATATACTCGTGTAATTGATTCATTCTGCTGTATAGCAGAAACTAACACAACACTGCAAAGCAACTATACTGCAATAAAGAAATGTACCCCCCAAAAGGATATATGCACCCCTATTGTTCATAGCAGCACAATGTCCAACAGCCAAAGCATGGAACCAACATCAATGTCCATTGAAAGATGAATGGATAAAGATAAAAAAGATGAATGGATAAAGAAGATACACACACACACGCAATGGAATACTAGTCAGCTATCCAAAAAAATGAAATTATGACATTTGCAGCAACATGGATGCAATTCGACATTATCATACTAAATGAAATAAGTCAGAAAGATAAAGACAAATTGCCAGGAAAAATATCAATAACCTCAGATACACAGATGACATGACCCTTATGGAAGAAAGTGAAGAGTAACTAAAGAGCCTCTTGATGAAAGTGAAAGAGGAGAGTGAAAAAGTTGGCTTAAAACTCAATATTCAAAAAACTAAGATCATGGCATCCAGTCCCATCACTTCAGAGAGATTTTATTTTCGGGGGGGGGGCTCCAAAATTACTGCAGATGGTGACTGCAGTCATAAAATTAAAAGATGCTCCTTGGAAGAAAAGTTATGACCAACCTAGACAGCATATTAAAAAGCAGAGACATTACTTTGCCAATAAAGGTCTGTCTAGTCAAAGCTATGGTTTTTCCAGTAGTCATGTATGGATCTGAGAGTTGGAACATAAAGTGGGCTGAGCACCAAAGAATTGATGCTTTTGAAGTGTGGTGTTGGAGAAGACTCTTGAGAGTCCTTTGGACTGCAAGGAGACCAAACCAGTCAATCCTAAATGAAATCAACCCTGAATATTCATTAGAAGGCTGATTCTGAAGCTGAAACTCCAATACTTTGGCCACCTGATACGAAGAACTGACTCATTGGAAGAGACCCTGATGCTGACAAAGATTGAAGACAGGAGGAGAAGGGGACGACAGAGGATGAGGTGGCTGGATGGCATCACCATCTCGAAAGACTTGAGTTTGAACAAGCTCTGGGAGCTGGTGATGGACAGGGAAGCCTGGCATGCTGCAGTCCATGGGGTCGCAAAGAGACACGACTAAGCAACTTTCACACCAATTTTAAGGGTGTACTGTTGAGAGAGGCAGATCCTCTGTCTGGAGATTGGGGGTAGAGTATCGTTCACTGGGACACCTTAACCAGAAGGTTGGGCTACTGTGCCACAATGACAGGAAGCCTTTCACAACTTCTCTGGGGATTTGTTGGGTGCAGAGTCAGATTGCTTTAAATTCTGTGTTCCTCCACTGCCACCACCCTCATCCAAACCACCGTCATCTCACTTGGGCACCTCAATGTTGACCTAGCTGGTTTTGCTTCAGTGCTTTCTCGCAGATCATTTGTTCTTCCTAGAATAGCTAGTTATAACATGTTGCTCTTTTCCTCACTCTGACTCACAGCCTTCCATCATCTGCCCTCATCATCATCTA
Source organism: Bos javanicus (assembly GCF_032452875.1). Lineage (NCBI taxonomy): Eukaryota > Metazoa > Chordata > Mammalia > Artiodactyla > Bovidae > Bos > Bos javanicus. Next base: position 25,041,030 of record NC_083871.1, on the reverse strand, counting down.
TTCTCCCCTGCTTGTTGTGGCCCAGCCACATGGTATTTCTTGCTCTTCGTCAACTACCCTTGGCCCTTCACATACTTTGGACCTGTATTATTCTTCTTTGCGTCATATCTTTCCCATCTACCCTGCTCTTTACACGTCTCGCTTTTTCATATTGACTCAATCCCAGCTTAAACAGCATTTCATCTATGAGCATTTCCTGACCATTCTCCCTCAGGGAACAGACCTATTCAAATACCTTCTCAGGGACTTTCCTGGTCCAGTGGCTAAGACTCCATGCTCCCAGTACAAGAGGGCCCAGGTTCAATCCCTGGTCAGGAAACTAGATCCCACATTGCAACAACTAGATCCCACATGCTGTATACAACTAAAGACTCTGAGTGCTGTAACTAAGACTCGACACAGCCAAATAAATAAATAAAAATAAATATTAAAGAATACCTTTCTTGGCCATCTGTTTATATTCTTTATAGAACTGTTGCAATTTGTATTCTTTGTTTATCTCAGTGTGGCCACTTACATGCATTTCCTATAAGAATGCTAGCTCTCATTTCACTGTATTTTCAACATTAGGGCAGGGAGTAACACTAATTGAATAATTATCACAAATTAAAAAAAAATTATCCTTACAAAAAAACTGCAGTGGGTTACATAAGAACTTAGATCCAAGAACCAATAAGGAAATAATTTTCACTTGTGACTCTGTCAGTTATTATCAAGTACAAAAGATCCAAGTACAGTATAACTGAAACTCTCTCCTTGGCAGCTGTCTGCTTCATCTGCTTCTTCCTCTTCACCTCCCAGGCACCAGGGTATTTTTGCATCAGCGCAAAAATCTCACTTGGCAACACTTGAGCCAAGTCTTTGCTATAATGTATCTGATAGTTCAAGGTTTTTTGTGTGTGTGTGTTCTTTTCCCTGGGCTTTTTTATGTAGAATAAATATGTCCATTTAATCAGTACCCCTGATCTCTAGCAAAGAGGCTGGAGGAAAACAATCTGATTACAGTGGCATGCAAAGGACCGCCAGACTTCTCCATTAATGGGCATTTTATATTTTTCAAAAGAAACTTATTGATACAGATATTTTCCCTAGTAAGAAAAATATTTGGAGGGGTAATTTTTAGTACCCCCGACTCCCACATGTCTGAGTTTTGGGCTAGAAGAAAAAGATTTAGGGACTTGACATCTTCCATCTGAAAGACTGCCAAGATCTGGCTTATGGCACACCAACTTACATTAGTCCCTAACGAAAGTATCATGTAAGAGTTCACTCCTCCTTTTATATTAGTCAGGCATACCTTACCTATCTTCACTTTCATTAAGTATTGTATTGGTTAAGTGTGGTTTGTAAAATACATAAACTATGTTAAATAATCCACTGACCAAAAGCAATATTGGATGTATATTAAAATTTTGTTCACATGGATTATACTTGTGCAACCTTGGCTTATTTGTATCAGAATTCCACTGGCAGTGTTTTGCTTTTGATCTGTGAGCTATTAGAAACCCTGTTGCTACAGATGAAAGGAGTTAGAAAGTTCTATATCATAATGCAGTGCGATCAGTAATTCACAGAGCAGGTAATTTGCAATGACTTGCCAAGCCTTTGATTGCACCGGGTTTATGGCTATTAGCAGTTTCCCCTTTCAAATTTGTATGGTTCCATACTTCCTTTTTGACCTCTTTTTCATCATTTATGGTCCAATTTGGTAGTGAAAAAACATAACTTCTTGCTTAGCGCACGGCTGTCATTCAAACCCCAGTGACTTACTGAGCACTTTGACATTTGTGATGATGAAAAAAACATTAAGCAGGTGTACAGAACACTAACCAGGTTCCTGCAACAATGCTTTATGGGATTCACAATGTACCTCTGGGCTATAAACTGATTCAGACTTGATTTTCTCTATCAATTCAATCTCAAGTGTTCAAACTCCTACTCAAAGGAGGAGGCACAGGTCTCACTAAAATTGAAGTTAAATAAAATTCCCAATAATAATGTTAATATAGGACCTCATAGGAACAATTGGAAGGGCAGTGATTGCCACTAAAATAATATTAAAGTTGGGCTCACATGTCTACTTTGAAGTTACGCAATTAGGAGTTCTACTTGATACTGGACTATATAAAATTTAAGCCCTATAAAATGTCTTTAGCAATGAAAACTTACAGTGAAATGGCATGCTTTAGCCCCTGAGCTGTCTGAATTGTATGTATACCATGTGAAGGAAACATCATGTTTTTCTGTGGAGGTTTTTCTTTGCACATTTAAAATTGGTCATCTGTTGTACAGGTGTGCAGCACATCCTGGTGTGGGTTAGTCTGCCCTCACGTGCAGTGTGTCTGGGAGACATGGAAACCTGCAAAGCTCAACACAGTCCAGGTCCCCAATTAGTGCGTTTGAGGAAGCAGTCCAAGTCAGAACCCTTGAGCACAGGGATTTTCCCAACTCAGAACTTGCTTAGATGTCTCAGAATCTATCATTCAGGCCCGGAACCCTTTCCAGTTTAAAATGTCACATACACGTACAGACTCACACATACCTAACGACAAAGGAAAGACCGTTGTCAAGATCATCCACTTGCTATCATCATTCCAGTAGGAAAAGAAACTATCCCAATAAAATGAAACAGATAGGCACTGCACTTTGACCCTCTGGATGTTTACCATATTCAGGAAATTATTTGAAAAATGCTAAACGTAGAATAGAAAATTTTGAGTAGTTTTACATATGGAAGCGGTGGCTTCTAACAGAGAGCACAAATATCTAAAGCATTTTCCATTTATATCTAAGGCAGAAATTTCTTGGAGGGGTAATTATAAGCAAATTGAGAAGATAAGGCTGTAGACTCATGCTTGCTTCTGGCTGATGAAGACTGTTCGCATAAAATAAAAGGATCTGAAGATCAAAGGCAGTAAGAACAACTGGTGCATGAACAGTGACTCTTATACAGAGCATTTTGCACAAAAGGCTGTGAGTGTCCTTTTCAGCCACAGCTGGGCATGTGGACAGCAGCAACATTAGTTGCTTCTCTGAATATCAAGTAGTCATAGCCATAATATTCCATGCTTGCATAGCCAAATACAATGATATTGGCAGCTTCCCTTGTTCTTACCACCTAGCTATTTTGACATTTCCATATTCTTTCTGTACACATCCACTTCATTTCCAATACAATGACCACAGGCGCTCACCATACACCTCCCCACCCCTGGTCAAATGTGTTTGTCAGAGAGTAGTGACGTCAATGGGACTAAGACGGGAAGTTCAATTAAAAAACAAAGCAATGTAGATGCTTTATGAGTTTTACAGAGGAGGCAAGAAATTTTATATCTGCTCTGTCCCTCAGGCTGGTTGTAATTTCAGTGTAGAGTGGAAATGGTCCTGAGAAATTATTGATCTTGACTTTTACCAGGCCTTCAGTAAAGCAAAGGTAGCGAATAACGTCATGCTTGAAGTTGGTGAAAAAATATTTGCAGTCATGGTTGTAAGTTGGGGCCAAACTCAGGAGCACTGAACCCAAACACAAAAGCACCCTACCTTGCCTTTTTCCAGTCTCACATAATATTTTTATTTGTTTAGTTTCACTGATGAGATTTTTAGGTCAGTTAACTAGTACTTCCTGCGAACCTGTCTTGATATTTTATCAGGTCTTACCCAAAAACACATGCTTGTTTTGAGTCCATGTGCTGACAACTATTTAAATGCATCATTCCTTATTTATTGCAACCTTTGCCTGTGCTTTCATCTTTTCAAAGATTTTGCATGATCCTTTGGAGTAGGTTATTTAGAAAAATGGATGAATGGATGAGGTCTAACCTTCTGGGGAAAAAATATAAGTGTCCCATAAAAAAGAGCAAATATAAACCAAACAGAGGAGAATTGGTCAAAAAAAAAATAGTTTACTGCTATGTAGAAAACTACTGCATTTTATTTATTTAAGCATTCATTCAACTGTGGCTAGAATTACATATTTGCATTATAATATAAGCTCTGAATGAACTGATTCCTAAAGTGGGAATACCAAAGAAAGTCATTTCAGTTTATGAAATTACCCTTAGCACGTTTATTTGTTCTCTCTCAACTTGAAACCCACAAGTTTTTATTAAGAGCATGGTTCGTATTTCAAATAGCAAGAAATCTTCACGTCTCCCTTTCCTTCCCCCTCAAAAATAAATCTACAAAGCACCTGGATTTAGAAGAACAACCCAGATCTATTGCCATTAACTCGGAAAACTAGCAAGCACTTCCATAATAAAAATAAACAGTGCATACTGTAATCGATGAGGAGGCAACATCCCACACTGTTTATTGATTCATAAGGTTGAGATTAAAGTGGGATTCTTGCCCATGTTTATCAACAGGTTTTTTTTTTTTTTCTTTCCTTCTCTTTTTAAGCAGTAAGTGAACCTGGAATCCCACAAACCAATCAATAAAGTTTAAAAGCTTCAGTGAGTCTAGCCCATAACAGGCCCTTGTTTGGAGGACATGCTCAAGAAACACATGTGCCTTTAAGAGGTCTTGAAAGACTTTACACCCATGGACCATTACCATTTCCAAACACCCTGAAGCATTACCAGCCCAACATATGCGGACTGTATATCACCGTGACCCTCTCACTAAAGCCCTTTTGACTGCAGTGCTTTTAATACCCACTTTCTCAGCTGAGCTCAGGAGTGATTTGTTTTACATGCCACATTAATCCTTTCCACATTTTCTGGATGAGGCAACCACAATTCCACTTGTGAGGTGTTTCTAAAACACAGTTATAGGAATAAAGCAGCAGGGTCCCAGACTTGACAACTTCCCTCTAGGCAGCTGACAAAGTGGGCTATCGTGCCTCGGTTTAACTCTTCAAACGACCGTTTGTGCCTGGCCACTAGGGTGGGCCAGCTTTCCAGGCCAGTAGGAAGCCCCATTTATTGAAGGCAATTTACTCTCAATTAAAACACAGTAGGAATCTTCATAGACATAATGCCTTCTTGATACTATGCATATTAGTAACATTAAAATCAAGAATAAATGGAAAAGCGCAGTAAAGACAAAAATACATAAAACACACCTCAGGAAAACCTAAGAAAGTTTCTACATCACACTCTCATAGTTGTAAGAAGAGAGCTTTCCCCTCCCTCTTTTTTAAATAAATGGGCAATTAGCGTTCAAAGCACAGGCTTTTATTATGTGGTAATTTTACAGTTTTGACTTTAAAGGCAACTTACCCACCCCCACTCCCCAAATATATTCTAAGACCAGTGAACCTCTGCTGCATGTATTTATGAACTTTTCTACATTTTTAATGTTCATTGAATGTAAGTAATGAAGGTTTTGAAATTTCAGGTTGTCAACAAGGCTAACTGACTGGACCGACCCATTGTTTTAAAAAAAATGTTTCTACATGTCAGCACTTGGCTGACTTTATTAACTTGTTAGTATTATGCTGCTCCCCATTTTATGTGCTAAAATCTAACTGTACAAGGAACTTGAGGCCTAAAATTATGCCTTTATCCAGTCCTAATTTATTATTCTTCCGTCATAAATTTTATTTGCAGCTTCAATGGTTTGAAAAAAGCAATAAATCATAGTGAGGTGAGTTTTACATAGTTTAGATTGAGTTCCTTATTTTCGCTTGAAAAAATTAATCCAATCCATTCCTTCTGGTGTCATCATCCTGTGGATAATAGTATATCTCAAGGCAAGAGATCACTTGAATCAAAGAGATTTTTTTCTAAGCTACAGGATAGCAGTTATACATACTCAGATGAAAAATGTTTTACATCAATTATGAGGAAACTGATGTCATGCTTACAAAATATATTGAGTATGTCAATGAGAAAAATACTCTGTTTCTCGTCCCAGGTTGTTTTCCTTAGATAATCAGGACTATGATTCTAGTTTTTCTGAGAAGCCGTCTGAAGAATGATGTACTCAGACTTCCTTGTGTCTATGTATGTTAGTCACTCAGTGGTGTCTGACTCTTTGCGACCCCATGGACTGTAGCCTGCCAGGCTCTGCTATCCATGGAATTCTCCAGGCAAAAATTCTGGAGTGGCTTGCCATTCCCTTCCCCAGGAGCTCTTCCTGATGGAGGGATCCAATCCGGGTCTCCAGCACTGTAGGCTGGAGATTCTTTTTCTTTTTTTTTTATAGCTAACATTTTTTTTTTAATTTTACAGTATTGTATTGGTTTTGCCATACATCAACATGAATCCGCCACAGGTATACATGTGCTCCCCATCCTGAACCCTCCTCCCTCCTCCCTGCCCGTACCATCCCTCCGGGTCGTCCCAGTGCACCAGCCCCAAGCATCCAGCATCGTGCATCGAACCTGGACTGGTGACACCATCTAAGCCACAAGAGTTTTCCTTGCCACTGCTGAAACCGTGGTTGCAAAACTGCCTGGCATAACACAGGTGCTCATTAAATATCTGTCAAATGGATGATGGGTTCAAACATACCACTTCACATTCTAAACAACAGTCTAGTTTATAATAATAATGAAACAACACTTCAGCACTACAATGTCTAAAAATGTGAGCTATTTCCTACTGATCTTTAAAACAACAACAAAAATCTGATCAAGTGAGGAGAAAAGCATGACACTGATTAAAATCTCATTCCCCTTTTTCCTCCCTACACACACACTCACACAGACACATACCTGCCCCACCCTTACCAGAGACACTACTTTAAAAAAAAATTAACATTTACTCAAATGTAGAAAGTTGAATTAATACTTAGCAGATAATTTAAACATTTTTAGAACTCGAAAAGTTCAAGTGAATTTGTCAACAATTGACAGAACTAAAAAATGTGTTCATCTAACTGTGTTTTAAAACTGATTTTCAGAAATGACTTGTAGCTTTTGGAACTCTTGTCTCAACATCTAGAATCATCTCAAAATGAAAGGATGATTAAAAAAAAAAAAATCCCTGAGTGTAAAGTCAACTGTTTTAAACTTTATTTCAAATGGTCTGCTTTCAGTATCTTTAAAGAAAAATTTCTAGATTACTGTTTCTCTAAATTGCTATTTCTTTAACAGGATCTAGAATTCCTTGGCTAGCTTAGAATCATAAAAGCACTGGTTTTCACCCTGCTTGGACATTTGCTCATTTAAGTTTGGGTTCACATTTAGTTATATCCACTGAAATTGCCCATTCCTCTTTTGCCATTGGGCATTTTTTCAATCTTAACAAAACCAAGTCCATATTATAGGCCTGCTGGCCAACATTCCAGGTAAATGAACGGTTTTAAAGAAAAATGGTGCTATTTTTCAAAAGCCTGACATTTAAAAAATACAAGTCCAGAACTGAAGCCTTCAATAATTTTTCCATGCCTATATGCTACAAGAAGCAAATGGTTACACAAATGAATACATCTGGGATTATTTTCAAGCTGTTATTCCCCACCAGGGAAAATATTTAGAAATAAGGCTCAGTCTTTGTGCTGGAACTACAAAGAGGCCAGCCATCTTGATGCTTTTCCAGATCGTTTAATGATTTTCCTCATATTGTGTGGTGGCTTTACTGCCCTGTTTTGTATGCCTTCCAGTTCACTGTTGGTAACCATTTATGCTGGGTATGTTCCAATTTCTAAATCTGTTTTGTGGCATTTATAGCCTGCAGCTAATAAGGTCATTCAGTGTTTTTCTATATATATAAAATATTAAAAAATATACTTTACCATGGAAAGCTAGAGGAAATGATTCAAAATTTAAAAACAGCCTTATTAAAGGATGGAGTAACTGTGCCTTTAAAATGTTAAGTGAGGGTGACTGTGGTTGAGAGGTGCCATTCTGCTTCTAGAGTCCAGGAGATGTAGTGTTGGGTGTGTGTGTGCATTTTATATGTATATGTAGGTACTATATGTATACATACATATATGATGCAATAAGCATATGTGTTTTATATATATAAAATAAGTACAAAAGGAAATGGTAATTCATATATGTTTCTTTGCAACCTCTGACTTTATTATAAGACAGAACCGCCAACAAGTATGCATATGTATCATAAATCTTGTGTTATTTTCACTCAGCTTGGATTTTAGAGTTTTTACGTTTTTAGAGTTTTGCCTTCTTATGAATTTCATATAAAATAAAAATTATTTTATTTTTAAGATGCATAAATACTGTATATCTAAAACACTAAAACTTCCACAATTAACTCCAAATTAAAGCATAAAATATGATTATCATCATTAAGGTAGTCTTTTATTCAACATATGTCTAAGGAGATCATGTTAATCAGACTTTTATTGCCTTTTTCAATTCAATGTAAATTAGATGCTTAACATATATTTCCTAACTTCAAATACATTAGAGTTTATAAATTACTTTGTTTTCTCATATTAGAATGTACATTACTAAACTAAAATTTTTCATGATTTTCTTTAACCTACAAATTACAAGTGATTTGAGACAATCAGATCAGATCAGATCAGATCAGTCGCTCAGTCATGTCTGACTCTTTGCGACCCCATGAATCGCAGCACGCCAGGCTCCACTGATCTCCAGTAGCATATTGGGCACTTACTGACCTGGGGAGTTTCTCTTTCAGTATCCTATCATTTTGCCTTTCATACTGTTCATGGGTCATGACCAAAGCCTGAATATAAGATAAAATCCTCTGAAAACATAGTTAATTCCTTTTTAATATTATCTCTGTGAATTTCAATTTCAACATCATGGTATCTTTTGGAAATAAAGTTTTTTACAAGAGGTTATAAGCTCTAATTGTTTGAGTGTACAAATCAAACAGATGATGGGTTGGTTGATATTAATACAGTTCATCCATTTCCACATTCAGAGTTCTGTGCAAGAGGAAATCCTTAACTTTGACCCACAGGAGGGAAGGCTGAAAAACCTTGTCACTGAGAAGGATTTTTATGTTACTGAATGAGAAAACAACATTGATTTTTGGAAATGGGCATTGTGATGCATAGGTCTACAGAAAGTGAGGCTACCAGGCTCCTCCGTCCGTGGAATTTTCCAGGCAAGAGTACTGGAGTGGGTTGCCATTTCCTTCTCCAGGGGATCTTCCCGACCCGGGGATTAAATCTGGGTCTCCCACATTACAGGCAGACGCTTTACCATCTGAGCCACCAGGGAAGTCCGCAGAGAGATCAACTAATTTTAGTGAGAATAATTTGCTGGTCTTCTTAGGCTTGAAAGTTACCTTGAATGAGTGGTGTGATGCGTGCAAACAGGCAATGTTTGAGCTCTTGGATATTCATATTTTAACAAGTGATATTAAATTGATAAGGTTTTACATTCATTAGATTAATTTTAATTTCTTTTTTCAAAGAAGACAACTTATTTAATTGCACCAAGTTGTGTTTATATCAGTAATTTTTGCAGACATCTAAAAGCTTTAGGTGGTTTTGAGTTGATAAGTTCTTATTTTTCTGATATTAAAAGTATTAAATCATCATTTGAAAGCATTTACCAATGAGAGCAAAAATTTAGAGCCCTTAATCTTACTTTTCAAATATAAAAAGATTATGTATATTTATATACAACATATATGTTAATAGACTCATGTATATTATAATTTTGTACATATATATACCAACAGTGTATATACCAATAGTTCCTATTATTATGTTAATATTATTATTCATTTACAAAAGCTAAATGGAATTTTAGGTCCAATACACAGAGATATGCTTCAAAATTTTAATTTTGTACTGTATTCTCTTAATAAATAAATCATGTTATTTAAGATTTCAATCCTTATTGATAAAGTGTTTAAGCTGTTTCTCAATTTTATCTATTAGAATCAACTCTTCATTGAGCATTCTCTCATAAACAATTTTGAATACTTAAATTTATATGGCTATTATATAATTTTTGAAAATACCACTATTGGCTCAATGTTTATGCACATTACTCAATTTATTGATGCTAACAAATACTTTCTAAAAAACTGTAATAATTGTCAGAGGACACCTGTTTAATTACTCTAACACAAACATGAATTTTATCACAATTTCTCTTTTCCCTTTTCTTTTCCATTCTAAAACAATACAGTACATGCCAATCTAAAAAAAAATTTAGTGTACAGTTATACATAATAAGATTAAAAGGCAGTTTTTATTTTTTCTTTGGCCTCTTTCACTGTCTTTCCTCCACTCACACAGCACTCTCTTCCCTATCTGCTGCTACCATCTCTGTGCATTTCTGAAGCTCTATTTAGGCATGTGTTCTTAATGTATTTACTACCTGTCAGTCATAAATAGATCTTATTCTATATTTTATTCTACAGCATTCTTATCTTCCCTTGAAAATATTTTGGTTTGATCCCTGGATCAGGAAGATCCCCTGGAGAAGGAAATGGCAACCCACTCCAGTATTCTTGCCTGGAGAATCCCATGGAGAGAGGAGCCTGATGGGCTTCAGTATATGGAATTGTAGAGAGTCAGACAGGACTTAGTGACTAAATAACAGCAGCAGCTTGAATTTAAGGTTAATCTAATCAACCTACTGCACAATTGCACTCATTTCACAGGTTAGCAAGGTCATACTCAGAATCCTTCAAGTTGGCTTAAACAGTATGTGAACTGAGAACTTCCAGATGTTCTTGCTGGATTAAGAAGAGGCAGAGGAGGAGGAAGAAAAAGATGGTGGTGGAGGAGCTGGGTGGAGTACATCTCTCTCCACGGACACATTAGGAATACACCTTCAGACACAGAAGTGCATGCAGAACGCCAGCTGAGAGTGGACAGAAGGACCTGACCAGCAGGAAAGAATATATGGAAAACTCAGTAGGATGAAGGAACAAGGGGGGGAAACGGGAGTGTTAGTAGAACTGGACCTGCCCTCGGTGTGTGGGGGAACTGAAGCAGGGGTCTGATGCCCACACTGGGACAATTGTCTGAGTCAGAGGAGAAACATTTAAGGTTGAGAGTGAAACAGCTGATCTGTGGCAGCCTAAATAAATGGAATGAGAATCAGACATTCCTTGCCACAGCCTTATATACCCCAGATGGCACAGTGGCTGGGAGCTGGAGTTTAGGGATTGTGGAGCAATCCCAGGGCAAGGGCTTCTGTTGACTGCGAGGGGATGTGACAGATAGAGAGGATGTTAGAGAGGAGATTGTGGTGGGAAATGCCTGTGGAGGAGAGCCAGGCAGCCGAGAAATCGAGGGGATACTGGTGAGTCACGTGTATGGGGTTGAGCCATCACCATAGCCTCTCTCCCCCAAGATGCAGGCACTGGCAGCTGAACAATAGAGAGGCTGGCACATCAAACACCCAACACACTGAACTACAGAGCAGGACCCCTTCCAGGGTGCCCCTTGAAGTGCCTGACATGCTGATCTACAGAGTAGGACCCCACCCAGGGGGCCCCCCTCTATGTGCCTGATGCACCAAACAACAGAGAAGGACCCCAGGCAAGGAAGCCCTCTAAGGGCCTGAAGGAGCAGAGCTATGGAGAAAGACTGGCCAAGGAGGCCTTCTAATCGCCAGCTACAAGAGGCTCGAAAAAGACTCTGATAGGGCCATAACTTCTGGGGTGGAGGCAGTCTGCTTCCCAGCACACAGCGCCGCCAGGGTCCCCGCAAGTCAAGCAGCTGCGCTACCTTCACACTCAACTCTCACTGGGGCAGAGCTGCCACAGGCAAAAAAAGTCTTGTGCCTATGTGGGCAGGGTCACTTCTGTAGTGTCTCACTTTGCAACCCTGTGGACTGTGGCCTGCCAGGCTTCTCTGACAGGGAGGAGGGTTCTCCAGGCAAGAATACTGGATCATACTGGCCAACACTGGTTGCCATACCCTTCTAGAGCACTATATTTCCTGCTGCCCTGGCCGCCAACTCCCCTGAGCATCTGGTGCTGCCAGAACCTTTGTGACCCAAGCAGCTGCACCACCTCTGCACCTGGCCCTCACAGGGGCAAATCCAAGTCCTCCAGGGCAGCCTCAGGAGCTACCCCCAGTGGATGACCCATATCCAGAGGTGGAAATAAACCACAATCGAAACCTGGGCACTGTGTGACTAAGGAAGAAGACCCAAAACCCTCCCACCAACTGTACAAGTTCCAGATTAAATCTAAACAATCAACTAGGCAGACACTCTGTCTGTGGAATAAGTAAAAGGTCATTGAGAGCTCTCACGAAAGAAAACACACTGGTTCTGATAGCTGTAGACACTGGAGGCAAGAACACAGAGGAGTAGGAGCAGATTAGAATCTGAGCAGCCCCCACAGCAGGTCCAGAGATCAGCACAGTGTTAGAGGGCATCCAAGGATCACATCCAAGGGACTGTGATCCCAGCGAGGGAAAAAACTCTAACAGCAGTGACTCAGGAAAAACATTTATTATTCTTATGTTTTGACTTGTTCTATAGATTCTGTTGGATTTTCTTTTCTTTTTTTCCCCTTTTCCCCCTACTCTGTTATAGTTGTCGATTTTATTGGCACTATGAAATCTAACCAATCTTTTGAGCTTTTTTTTTTCTTTTTTTCTCAGTCACGTTTTTTATTGTTGTTATAAACCTCTGCCTCTATGTTCACCTTTTGCAGTTCTGGGGAGTTTGTTTTCTTTTCTCTCTCTTTGTAATTTTAATTTTTTAAACGTATTATTTTTTTCTATATTTATTCTTTTGTTTGCTTTTCCTACTATTCTTTTTCCCTTGAAGTTAATTTTTAATATATATAAATCTTCTTTATCTACCTCTGTTTAACTATGCATATCTATTCTTCCTTTCTTTCCTTTAAAGTTGTTAGTCTTATTTTCATTGCTTTATACCCCAATTGGCACCTTGATTTAGTTTTCTTTTCCAGTTTGTGCTTTAGTTAGTTTTGTTCTGGTAGACATAATTTTTGGTTCCCTTTGTTTGCCAGGTCAATTTATTTTACTTTATTTTTGTTGCACTGTTTTGATTTTGCTTCTGGGTGTATATGTGTATATTCAATCACACTTTTTATTCTTGTTATCAATCTCTGCCTCTACATTGGGCCTTTGCAGTTCTGTGGAGTTTTCCTTTTTTCTTTCTTCCATTTTTTTCCTTTTCTTTTTTATAATTTTAATTTTTAATTTTCTTAAACCTATTATACTTTTTCTACATTTATTCCTTTGTTTGCCTTTCTTACTGTTCTTTTCCCCTTGCAGTTAATATTTAATGTATATAAATCTTTATCTACCTCTATTTAAATTTGCATATCTATTTTCTTTCTTTCCTCTCAACATATTTGTTTTATTTTCATTGCTTTATTCCCCCCCCTCCCCCGGCACCTTGCTTTAGTTTTCTTTTCCAGTTTGTGCTTTAGTTAGTTTTGTTCTTAACTGGTAAATATAATTTTTGATTTCCTTTGTTTGCCAGGTCAATCTATTGTACTTTATTTTTGTTGGACTGTTTTGACTTTGCCCATGGGTGTATATATATATGTGAATATTCCATTATTTTAATTATTATTTGCCTGATTTTATAACTGACATTTGTCTGGGGTTCATCTTTGGTTTCTTGTTTTAGGTACTAAAAAGCCTCTTGATGAAAGTGAAAGTGGAGAGTGAAAAACTTGGCTTAAAGCTCAACATTCAGAAAACGAAGATCATGGCATCCGGTCCCATCACTTCATGGGAAATAGATGGGGAAACAGTGGAAACAGTGTCAGACTTTATTTTTCTGGGCTCCAAAATCACTGCAGATGGTGACTGCAGCCATGAAATTAAAAGACGCTTACTCCTTGGAAGGAAAGTTATGACCAACCTAGACAGCATATTCAAAAGCAGAGACATTACTTTGCCAACAAAGGTCCGTCTAGTCAATGCTATGGTTTTTCCTGTGGTCATGTATGGATATGAGAGTTGGACTGTGAAGAAGGCTGAGTGCTGAAGAATTGATGCTTTTGAACTGTGGTGTTGGAGAAGACTCTTGAGAGTCCCTTGGACTGCAAGGAGATCCAACCAGTCCATTCTGAAGGAGATCAGCCCTGGGATTTCTTTGGAAGGAATGATGCTGAAACTGAAACTCCAGTACTTTGGCCACCTCATGCGAAGAGTTGACTCATTGGAAAAGACTCTGATGCTGGGAGGGATTGGGGGCAGGAGGAGAAGGGGACGACAGAGGATGAGATGGCTGGATGGCATCACCGACTCGATGGGCGTGAGTCTGAGTGAACTCCGGGAGTTGGTGATGGACAGGGAGGCCTGGTGTGCTTCGATTCATGGGGTCGCAAAGAGTCGGACACAACTGAGTGACTGAACTGAACTGAATGTCATAACAAACCACTTGTGGAATCTTCATTCCTGAGCAGAGATCAAGCCTTGAGCCTTTGGAGTGGGAACACTGACTCCAAGACTCTAGACTACCAGAGAACTAACCCTAGTGGGTATCAAATAGTGAGAACTCACACAAAGGAAACCAGTGTAATACAAGACCTGGTATCACCCAACCACCAACAGACCCTGTGCAGGATGCCTCATCTAAACAACAAACAAAACAAAAATACAAACCCAATCATCAGCAGACAGACAGGATTACCACCTCACTCAGCCTTGGCCATAAGAGGAAAAACAAACAAACAAACAAAAACTTAGCATAAATCTCATCCTATACAAAGCTTACACAAACCACTGGACCAACCTTAGAGGGCAGAAACCAAAAGGAAGGAATTCAACCTTGAAGCCTGGGAAAAGTGAAACTGAATTCACTCAATCTTGTCTGACTCTTTGCGACCCTGTGGACTGTAGCCTACCAGGCTCCTCCATCCATTCCAGGCAAGAACACTGGAGTAGGTTGCCATTTCCTTCTCCGGGGGATCTTCCTGAACCAGGGATCGAACCCGAGTCTCCTGAATTGCAGGCAGACGCTTTACCCTCTGAGCCACCAGGGAAGCCCCTGGGAAAAGGAGACCTGAAACACAATAAGTTAAAAACATATATATAATGAAAAGGCACAGAAATACTACACACATGAAGTAAAACAAACTAGAAACACAGAAGTTCAAGTAAATGAAGAGGAAATAGGCAAACTACCTGAAAAAGAATTCAGAATTATGATAGTAAGTAAAGATGATCAAAAACCTTGAAAGCAAAATGGAGAAAATGCAAGAATCAATTAACAAAGACTCAGAAGAATTAAAGAATAAACATGTAGAGACAAACAACACAATTACTGAAATTAAAAATACTCTAGAAGGTATCAATAGCAGAATATCTGAAGCAGAAGAATGAATCAGTGAACTGGAAGATACAATGGTGGAAATAACTTCTGAAGACCACAATAAAGTAAAAAGAATGAAAAGAACTGAGAATAGTCTCAGAGACCTCTGGAACAGTATCAAATGCACGAACGTTCAAATTATAGGGGTCCCAGAAGAAGGAAAGAAAAAGAAAGGGTATGAGAAATTTTTGAAGAGATTATAGTTGAAAATTCCTCCAAAGTGGAGAAGGAAATAGTCAATCAAATCCAAGAGGCACAAAGAGTCCCATACAGGATAAACTCAAGGAGAAACACATCAAGACACATACTAATCAAACTAACAAAGACTAAACACAAAGAAAGAATATTAAAAGCAGCAAGGGAGAATCAACAAAGTAACATACAAGGGAAATCCTATAAGCTTAACAGCTGATCTTTCAGTAGAAACTCTACAGGCCAGAAGGGAATGGTAGGATATATTTCAAGTACTGAAACAGAAAAACCTGCAACCTAGATTACTGTAACCCAGCAAGGATCTCATCCAAAATTGATGGAGAAATCAAAAGCTTTTCAGATAAACAAAAATTAAGATAATTCAGTACCACCAAACCAGCTTTACAACAAATGTTAATGGGATTTATATAGTCAAGAAATAGAAGAAAAAAGTTCTACAAAATCAACCCCAAACAATTAAGAAAATGGCAATAGGAACATATATATCAATAATTACTTTAACCATAAATGGATTAAATGTTCCAACCAAAAGACACAGACTGGATGAATGGATACAAAAACAAGACCCATATATATGCTGTCTAGAAGAAACTGACTTCAACCTCAATATACATATAGACTGAAAGTGAGAGGATGGAAAAATATATTGCATGCAAATGGGAAGCAAAAGAAAGCTGGAGTAGCAATCCTCACATCAGACAAAACAGACCTTAAAATAAAGAAGATTACAAGAGATAAAGAAGGACACTACGTAATGATCAAGGGATCAATCCAAGAGGAAGACATGACAACTGTAAATATATGCACCCAACACAGGAGCACCTCGCTACATAAGACAAACACTAACAGACATAACAGGAGAAACTGACAGTAACACAATAATAGTCGGAGACTTTAACATCCCACTCACACCAATGGATAGGTCATCAAAACAAAATTAATGAGGAAACACAAGTCTTAAATGATACATTAGACGAGACGGATCTCATTGATATCTTCAGGACATTCCATCCAAATACAGAAGAATACACCTTCTTCTCAAGTGCAAATGGAACATTCTCCAGGATAGACCACATTATGGGTCACAAATCAAACCTCAGTAAATTTAAGAAAATTAAAATCATATCAAGCATCTTCTCTGACCACAATGCTATGAGACTAGATATCAATTACAAGAGAAAAAACAAAACTGTAAGAAACACAAACACATGGAGATTAAACAACACATTTCTAAATTAGCAACAGGTTACAGAAGAAATCAAAGTGGAAATAAAAAAATTTCTAGAAACAAATGACAATGAAAACACAACAACTCAAAACCAATGGGATGCAACAAAAGTAGTACTAAGAGGGAAGTTTAAAGCAATACAATCCTACCTCAAGAAACAAGAAAAACATCAAATACACAGCCTAACGTTACACCTAAAACAACTGGAAAAAGAAGAACAAAAAAACCCCCAAAATTCGTAGAAGGAAGGAAATCATTAAGATATGAGCAGAAATAAATGAAAAAGAAATGAAAGAAACAATAGTAAAGATTAATAAAACTAAAACCTGGTTCTTTGAGAAGATAAACAAAATTGACAAACTTTTAGCCAGACTCATCAAGAAAAAAAGAAGAATCAAATCAACAAAATTAGAAATGAAAAAAGAAAGGCTACAACAGACAATGCAGAAATACAAAGGATTATAGAGACTATTATGAACAACTATATGGCAATAAAATGGATAACCTGAAAGAAATGGACAGATTCTTAGAAAAGTTCAACCTTCCAAGACTGAACCAGGAAGAAATAGAAATTATGAACAACCCAATTACAAGCACTGAAATTGAAGCTTTGATCAAAAATCTCCCAAAAAAAAAAAAAAAAAACAAAAGCCCAGGACCAGAAGGCTTCACAGGATAATTCTATCAGACATTTAGAGAAGAGCTAATCCTTCTAAAACTCTTTAGAAAAACTGCAGAAGAAAGAACACTTCCAAACTCATTCTACGAGGCCACCATCACCCTGATACCAAAACTAGACAAAGACTACACAAAAAAAGAGAATTACAGGCCAATATCACTGATGAACATAGGTGCAAAAATCCTCAACAAAATTTAGCAAACAGAATTCAGCAACACATCAAAAAGCTCATACACCATGATCAATTTGGGTTTATTCAAGGAATGCCAAGGATTCTTCAATATACACAAATTAATCCATGTGATACACCATATTAACAAATTGAAAGACCAAAACCATATGATAATCTCAATAGATGCAGAAAAAGCCTTTGACAAAATTCAGCACTCATTTATGATTAAAACTCTTCAAAAAATGGTCATAGAAGAACCTACCTCAACATAGTAAAGGCCATATGTGATAAGCCTCCAGCAAACATTCTCAGTGGTGAAAAACTGAAAGCATCCCCCCTAAGATTGGGAACAAGACAACAGTGTCCACTTCCTTGTCCACCTTTTCACTACTATTCAACATAGTTTTGGAAGTCCTAGCTATAGCAATCAGAGAAGAAAAAGAAATAAAAGGAATCCAGATTAGAAAAGGAGAAGTAAAGCTCTCACTGTTTGCAGATGACATGGTATTGTACATAGAAAACCCTAAAGAGAGTATCAGAAAATTACTAGAGCTAATCAGTGAATTTATTGCAGGATACAATATCAATACACAGGAACCACTTGCATTTCTATATACTAACAATGAAAAATCAGAAAGAGAAATTAAGGAACCAATCCCATTCACCATTGCAACAAAAATAATTAAATATCTAGGAATAAACTTACCTCAGGAGACAAAAGAACTGTACACAGAAAATTATAAGACACTGATGAAAGAAATCAAAGATGACACAGATGGAGATATATTCCATGTTCCTGGGTAGGAAGAATCAATATTGTGAAAATGGCTGTACTATCGATTGCAATCTACAGATTCAATGTGATCTCTATCAAATTACCAATGGCATTTTTCACAGAACTAGAACAAAACATTTCACAATTCATATGGTAACACAAAAGACTCCAAATGGCCAAAGCAGTCTTGAGAAAGAAGAATGGAGCTGGAGGAATCAACCTTCCTGATTCAGATTATACCACAAACACAGTCATCAAGACAGTATGGTACTGGCACAAAAACAGAAATATAGACCAATGGAACACGATAGAAAGCCCAGAAATAGGTACCCATGCACCTAGGGGTACCTTATTTTTGACAAAGGAGGCAAGAATATACAATGGGGCAAATACAGCCTCTTCAATAAATGGTGCTGAGAAAACTGGACAGCTACATGTAAAAGTATGAGTTAGAACACTTCCTAACACCATACACAAAGATAAACTCAAAATGGATCAAAGACCTAAATGTAAGATCAGAAAGTATAAAACTCTTAGAGGAAAACATAGGCAGAACACTCGATGACATAAATCAAAGCAAGCTCCTCTATGACCCACCTCCTAGAGTAACGGAAATGAAAACAAATGTAAACAAGGGGGACCTGGTTAAACTTAAAAGCTTTTGCACAGCAAAGGAAACTATAAGCAAGGTGAAAACACAACCCTCAGAATGGGAGAAAATAATAGCAAATGAAACTTCTGACAAGGGATTAATTTCCAAAATATACAAGTTACTCACACAACTCAAAACCAGGAAAACAAACAACCCAATCAAAAAGTGGAAAAAGACCTAAACAGACATTTTTCCAAAGAAGACATACAGATGGCTAACAAACACATGAAAAGATGCTCAACATTGCTCATTATTACAGAAATGCAAATTAAAACCACAATGAGATATCACCTCACATCTGTTAGAATGGCCATCATCAAAAAGTCTACAAACAATAAATGCTGGAGAGGGTGTGGAGAAAAGGGAACGTTCTTACACTGTTGGTGGGAATGTAAATTGATACAGCCACTACGAAAAGACAGTTCCTTAAAACACTAGGAATAAAACAACCATATGACCTAGCAATCCCACTCCTAGGTATATACCCTGAGGAAAGAAAAATACACATGCATCTCATTGTTCATTGCAGCACTATTTACAATAACTAGAACATGGAAGCAACCTACATGCCCATCGACAGCTGAATGGATAAAGAAGTTGTGGTACATATACACAATGGAATATTACTCAGCCATAAAAAGGAACACATCTCAGTCAGTTCTGATGAGGTGGATGAACCTAGAACCTATTATACAGAGTGAAGTGTGTCAGAAAAAGAAAGATAAATATATTCTAATGCATATATATGGAATCTACAAAAAAAATGGTTCTGAAGAATTTATTTACAGGGCAGTAATGGAGAAACAGACATAGAGAATAGACTTATGGACATGGATAGAGGGGAGGAGGGCGTGAGATGTTTGGAAAGAGTAACATGGAAACTTACATTACCATATGTAAAATAGATAGCCAACAGGAATTTGCTGTATGACTCAGGAAACTCAAATGGGGCTCTGTATCAACCTAGAGTGGTGGGATGGGGAGGGAGATGGGAGAGAGGTTCAAAAGGGAGGGGATATATGTATACCTATGGCTGATTCATGTTGTGGTTTGGCAGAAAACAGCAACATTCTGTAAAGCATGTATCCTT
The DNA here is from genome assembly GCF_032452875.1 of Bos javanicus. Taxonomy (NCBI): domain Eukaryota; kingdom Metazoa; phylum Chordata; class Mammalia; order Artiodactyla; family Bovidae; genus Bos; species Bos javanicus. The sequence continues at coordinate 25,021,061 of NC_083871.1, read as the reverse complement.
CAATTAAAAAAAAAATTAAAAAGAAAAGGCAGAGGAATCAGAGGTCAATTTGCCAACATAAGTTGGATCATAGAAAAAAGCAAGTGAATTCCAGAAAAATATCTGCTTCATTGACTAAAACCTTTAACTGTGTGGATCACAACAAACTGTGGAAAACTCTTCAAGAAGTGGGAATACTAGATCACCTTACCTGCCTGCTGAGAAATCTGTACACAGGTCAAGAAGCAATAGTTAGAAATGAACATGGAACAACAGAATGGTTCCAAATTAGGAAACAACTACGACAAGGCTGTGTACTGTCTCCCTGTTTGTTTAACTTATATGCAGACTACATCGTGTGAAATGCTGGGCTAAATGAAGCTCAAGCTGGAATCAAGATTGCTGGGAGAAATATCAATAACCTCAGATACGCAGATGACACCATCCTAATGGCACAAAAACAAAGAGGAACTAAAGAGCTTCTAAATGATGGTCAAAGAGGAGAGTGAAAAAGCTGGCTTAAAATTCAACATTCCAAAAATTAGGATCATGGCATCCAGGTCCCATCACTTCACTGCAAATAGTAGGGGAAAAAGTAGAAGCAGTGACAGTTTTTATTTTCTTGGGCTCCAAAATCACTGCAGATGGTGAGTGCAGCCATGAAATTAAAATATGCTTGCTCCTTGGAAGAAAAGCTAAGACAAACAGCATATTAAAAAGCAGAGACATTACTTTGCCAATAAAGGTCCATAGAGTCAAAGCTATGGTTTTTCCAGTAGTCATGTACAGATGTGAGAGACCATAAAGAAGGCTGAATCCCTAGGAATTGATGCTTTCCAACTTTGGTGCAACATGGACAACAGACTGGTTCCAAATAGGAAAAGGAGTTCGTCAAGGCTGGATATTGTCACCCTGCTTATTTAACTTCTACACAGAGTACATCATGAGAAATGCTGGGATGGAAGAAGCACAAGCTGGAATCAAGATTGCCAGGAGAAATATCAATAACCTCAGATATGCAGATGACACCACCCTTATGGCAGAAAGCGAAGAAGAACTAAAGAGCCTCTTGATGAAAGTGAAAGAGGAGAGTGAAACAGTTGGCTTAAAGCTCAACATTCAGAAAACAAAGATCACGGCATCTGGTCTCATCACTTCATGAGAAGTAGATGGGGAAACAGTGGACACAGTGTCAGACTTTATTTTGGGGGGCTCCAAAATCACTGCAGATGGTGATTGCAGCCATGAAATTAGATGCTTACTCCTTGGAAGGAAAGTTATGACCAACCTAGATAGCATATTAAACAGCAGAGACATTACTTTGCCAACAAAGGTCCATCTAATCAAGGCTATGGTTTTTCCAGTGGTCATGTATGGATGTGAAAGTTAGACTGTGAAGAAAGCTGAGTGCCGAAGAATTGATGCTTTTGAACTGTGGTGCTGGAGAAGACACTTGAGAGTCCCTTGGACTGCAAGGAGATCCAACCAGTCCATTCTAAGGGAGATCAGTCCTGGGTGTTCTTTGGAAGGACTGATACTCCAGTACTTTTGCCACCTCATGCAAAGAGTTGACTCATTGGAAAAGACTCTGATGCTGGGAGGGATTGGGGGCAGGAGGAAAAGGGGACGACAGAGGATGAGATGGCTGGATGGCATCATCGACTCAATGGACATGAGTTTGAGTGAATTCCGGGAGTTGGTAATGAATAGGAAGGCCTGGCGTGCTGCAATTCATGGGGTCACAAAGAGTCGGACATGACTGAGCGACTGAACTGAACTTTTGTGCTAGAGAAGACTCTTGAGAGTCACTTGGACAGCAAGGAGATCAATCCAATCAATCCTAAAGAAAATCAGTCCGGAATATTCATTAGAAGGACTGATGCTGAAGCTGAAACTCCAATACTTTGGCCACCTGATGTAAAGAGCTATAAAGTGTAAGTAAATGTTAGTCGCTCAGTCGTGCCTGACTCTTTGCAACCCCATGGACTGCAGCCTACCAGGCTCCTCTGTCCATGAGATCTTCCAGGCAAGGATACTGGAGTGGGTTGCTATTTCCTTCTCCGGGGGATCTTTCTAACCCAGGCATTGAACCTGGGTCTCCTGCACTGCAGGCAGATTCTTTACACTAAGCTACAAGGGAAGAGCTGACTCACTGGAAAAGACCTTGATGCTGCTGGGAAAGATTGAAGACAGGAGGAAAAGGGGATGACAGAGGATGAGATGGTTGGATGGCATCACCAACTCAATGGACATGAGTTTGAGCAAGCTCAGGGAGATGGTGAAGGACAGTGAAGCCTGGGTGCTCTAGCCCATAGGGTCACAAATAGTTTGACAAAATTAAGCGACTGAACAAGACTAGGCCACACTCACTGCTTGTATTTCAAAATTTTTTCAGTCTTATCATGTTTGATTTGAGAACAAAGAGAAGCAAAAGTCTATTTTCTCTGGAAATTTCTTAAATTTTCACATTAATTTAGGAAATATGGATACTTTTAAATATTTTAAAGTTTTATTATTCAGCAAGATAATATATATCTCATTAAAGATCTTTATAATATCTCTCATTAAAGATAATAACTATTTTTAAAAATTTACTTGTAGGTATGTTATATTTTTATTAATTGTGGGAATGGAGTATATGTTTTTTATGTAACACTTTGTCAAAGAATTAACTCTGCAAATATTTATTGAATATTTGAAATTTAGTATAATTTCTAATAAAATCAACAGCTATTTTGCCTTTCTAAACAAATTATCATATAATCTACAAGTAATTAAATTTTTGTTTCATTTTTGTTGTTTTATGCATTTACTATATGTTGACTACTTTATGAAATAATTAAACAATACCGGTGACAACAGATACCCTTATCTTAATTCTAACTGTGATGTTTAAGTCTCTGTGTCAAATTGACAACCATAAGGGATGCTCAGACAAGCTGGCTAAACATTATTTCTGGGTGTGTCCTTGACAGTGTTTTTGGAAGAGATTATCATTTCAATCAGTGGACACAGGAAAGATCTACCCTCACCAATATGGATGGGCATCATGCAATCAACTGAAGGCCTGAACAGAACACAATGGCAGAAGAAGGGTGAATTCTCTCTCTCTCCCTGAGCTGAGACGTCCATCTTCTCCACTTGGAGAATATTTTTATAAAGGTTAGCTTTTAATCTGGCTATTTAACATAAGGTGAAACTTGACACGGGACCATTATCGAGGCTTACATACCAGAAAAAGCAAAAGATTCAAGTCACAGAAGATTTGCTGTGAAGTACAAACTCAGGGTTGACAGACAAGGAGCGGTGCTTGAATAGTAGACTAGGGGGCAGCTTCTAAGGACATTTGTGCAATACTAATGTATGGGTAAGCTCATTTTAAAACATCTCAATTTACCATGTAACACAATTAAACCATTCTTTTAGAATAACAACAGACTGAACAGAAAGTCAGTTTACAAGGAGAGAAACAGGACAGTATCTCAAAATGCTGGTGAGAGATAATGAGGGCATATAGCAGTGACACAGGAGCTAGAGAATATGAATTCAAAGTGCATGAGTGACTAATGTTATGCTTAAAGAGAATCATGGGAGGGAGAATGAAGGACTGATGCTTGAGTGAACAGATACCTGTTAGTGCAATTAACAGCAACAGGGAATGCAATGGGAGGACGGAGCTGGAGAAAATGGTAAATCTGTCTAGTAGATACTGTGAGAACAGAGCCAGGCATCATTGTGGGAATACGACATTGCTCAGAGAAGGAAATGGCAATCCACTCCAGTATTCTTGCCTGGGAGATCTCATGGACAGAGGAGCCTAGTGGGCTCCAGTCTGTGGGGTTAAGAGTCAGACATGACTTAGTGACTAAATCACCACATCTATACTCGTGGAGCTCCTCACATAGTGGCAAGAGAAATACTAGTATGTGCATTTTTGCAATTTAATGTGGTAAGAGTTTTCAGCAATAATTATTCAGGCAGAAGTGTCCCCAAATGACATTCAGTAATTCTGCTTTGGCAGGCTAGCGAAAACATCGCAGAGATGTGTAGATATTACAAGAACTACACAGAAGGATTTCACATTCTAGGATGTCTGGCTCTAGATGAGTGAACATGCCATCATGATTATCTAGGTTGTGAACATCTTTTTTGTACAGTTCTTCTGTGTATTCTTGCCACCTCTTCTTAATATCTTCTGCTTCTGTTAGGTCCACACAATTTCTGTCCTTTATCAAGCCCATCTTTGCATGAAATGTTCCCTTGGTATCTCTAATTTTCTTGAAGAGATCTCTAGTCTTTCCCATTCTGTTGTTTTCCTCTATTTCTTTGCATTGATCACTGAGGAAGGCTTTCTTATCTCTCCTTGCTATTCTTTGGAACTCTGCATTCAGATGCTTATATCTTTCCTTTTCTCCTTTGCTTTTCACTTCTCTTCCTTTCACAGCTATTTGTAAGGCCTCCCCAGACAGCCATTTTGCTTTTTTGCATTTCTTTTCCATGGGGATGGTCTTGATCCCTGTCTCCTGTACAGTGTCATGAACCTCATTGCATAGTTCATCAGGCACTCTATCTATCAGATCTAGGCCCTTAAATCTATTTCTCACTTCCACTGTATAATCATAAGGGATTTGATTGAGGTCATACCTGAATGGTCTAGTGGTTTTCCCTACTTTCTTCAATTTAAGTCTGAATTTGGTAATAAGGAGTTCATGATCTGAGCCACAGTCAGCTCCTGGTCTTGTTTTTGTTGACTGTATAGAGCTTCTCCATCTTTGGCTGCAAAGAATATAATCAATCTGATTTCGGTGTTGACCATCTGGTGATGTCCATATGTAGAGTCTTCTCTTGTGTTGTTGGAAGAGAGTGTTTGCTATAACCAGTGCATTTTCTTGGCAAAACTCATATTAGTCTTTGCCCTGCTTCATTCCGTATTCCAAGGCCAAATTTGCCTGTTACTCCAGGTGTTTCTTAACTCCCTACTTTTGCATTCCAGTCCCCTATAATGAAAAGGACATCCTTTTTGGGTGTTAGTTCTAAACGGTCTTGTAGGTCTTCATAGAACCATTCGACTTCAGCTTCTTAAGCGTTACTGGTTGGGGCATAGACTTGGATTACCGTGATATTGAATGGTTTGCCTTGGAAATGAACAGAGATCATTCTGTTGTTTTTGAGATTATATCCAAGTACTGCATTTCAGACTCTTTTGTTGACCATGATGGCCACTCCATTTCTTCTGAGGGATTCCTGCCCGCAATAGTAGATATAATGGTCAACTGAGTTAAATTCACCTATTCCAGTCCATTTTAGTTCACTGATTCCTAGAATGTTGACATTCACCCTTGCCATCTCTTGTTTGACCACTTCCAATTTGCCTTGATTCATGGACCTGACATTCCAGGTTCCTATGCAATATTGCTCTTTATAGCATCAGACCTTGCTTCTATCACCAGTCACATCCACAGCTGGGTATTGTTTTTGCTTTGGCTCCATCCCTTCATTCTTAATGGAGTTATTTCTTCACTGATTTCCAGTAGCATATTAGGCACCTACTGACCTGGGGAATTCCTCTTTCAGTATCCTATCATTTTGCCTTTTCATACTGTTCATGGGGTTCTCAGGCAAGAATACTGAAGTGGTTTGCCATTCCCTTCTCCAGTGGACCACATTCTTTCAGGCTCACTTGACTTGACATTCAAGTGGGCCTTAGAAAGCATCACTACGAACAAAGCTAGTGGAGGTGATGGAATTCCAGTTTAGCCATTTCAAATCCTGAAAGGTGATGCTGTGAAAGTGCTACACTCAATATGCCAGCAAATTTGGAGAACTCAGCAGTGGCCACAGGACTGGAAAAGGTAGGTTTTCATTACAATACCGAAGAAAGGCAATGCCAAAGAATGCTCAAACTACCACACAATTGCACTCATCTCACGTGCTAGTAAAGTAATGCTCAAAATTCTCCAAGCCAGGCTTCAGCAATACATGAACCATGAACTTCCAGATGTTCAAGCTGGTTTTAGAAAAGGCAGAGGAACCAGAGATCAAATTGACAACATCCACTGGATCATGGAAAAAGCACAAGAGTTCCAGAAAAACATCTATTTCTGCTTTATTGACTATGCCAAAGCCTTTGACTGTGTGGATCACAATAAACTGTGGAACATTCTTAAACAGATGGGAATCTCAGACCACCTGACCTGCCTCTTGAGAAATCTGTATGCAGGTCAGGAAGCAACAGTTAGAACTCGACATGGAACAACAGACTGGTTCCAAATAGGAAAAGGAGTACGTCAAGGCTGGATATTGTCACCCTGCTTATTTAACTTCTACACAGAGTACATCATGAGAAACGCTGGGCTGGAAGAAACACAAGCTGGAATCAAGATTGCCGGGAGAAATATCAATAACCTCAGATATGCAGATGACACCCCCCTTGTGGCAGAAAGTGAAGAGGAACTAAAAAGCTCCTTCATGAAAGTGAAAGTGGATAGTGAAAAAGTTGACTTAAAGCTCAACATTCAGAAAACGAAGATCATGGCATCCGGTCCCACCACTTCATGGGAAATAGATGGGGAAACAGTGGAAACAGTGTCAGACTTTATTTTTGGGGCTCCAAAATCACTGCAGATGGTGATTGCAGCCATGAAATTAAAAGATGCTTACTCCTTGGAAGGAAAGTTATGACCAACCTAGAGAGCATACTCAAAAGCAGAGACATTATTTTGCCATCAAAGGTCCGTCTAGTCAATGCTATGGTTTTTCCTGTGGTCATGTATGGATGTGAGAGATGGACTGTGAAGAAGGCTGAGCACCGAAGAATTAACGCTTTTGAACTATGGTGTTGTAGAAGACTCTTGAGAGTCCCTTGGACTGCAAGGAGATCCAACCAGTCCATTCTGAAGGAGATCAGCCCTGGGATTTCTTTGGAAGGAATGATGCTAGAGCTGAAACTCCAGTACTTTGGCCACCTCATGCGAAGAGTTGACTCATTGGAAAAGACTCTGATGCTGGGAGGGATTGGGGACAGGAGGAGAAGGGGATGACAGAGGATGAGATGGCTGGATGGCATCACTGACTCGATGGATGTGAGTCTGAGTGAACTCCGGGAGTTGGTGATGGACAGGGAGGGCTGGCTTGCTGTGATTCATGGGGTTGCAAAGAGTCGGACACGACTGAGCGACTGAACTAAACTGAACACATAAGGATTTACTTTCCAGGGGCAGAAGTAATAGAGAAGTGAGGTACGTGCATACGTATGTGCATAAGCCTAGCCTGATATAGCTGAAAAACTGGATGTTTGTCGAGAAATGATTGGAGATGTGGCTTGTAAGCAGAAGAGCAAGGAATCTCACTGAGCTATTTGATACTCATAAGACAGTAAATATGGGTTATTATTAAGAAAATATATATCTCATTAAAGATCTTTATAATATCCCTCATTAACAATATTAACTATTTTTTAAAATCTACAGATGGTTTAGAAATAGACAAATGATCTCAGCCCTTCCAATGTCACAGTTTTTCAGAGTTGAAAAGTAATATGTTATTTACATCCTATAAAAGGGCTTCCCTGGTGGTTCAGACGGTAAAGAATCCACCTGCAATGTGAACTTCTGTTCGATCCCTGGGTAGGAAAGATAACCTGGAGAAGGTAATGGCTACCTCCACCCTTCCTTCCAGTATTCTTGCCTGGAGAATCCCATGGACAGAGGAGCCAGGTGGGCTACAGTCCACAGGGTTGGAAAGAGTCAGACATGACTGAAAGACTCATACACACACATGTCCTATAAAAAGTAGTATCTTTAGCAGAATCTTGGGCAGTGCCATGTAGCTCATACCAAACCTTGAGTTCTCTTGGTGAAATGCATGAATATTCACAGGATTTGAGATCAATAAAGGCTATTTTGTTAATTCAGGTACTGTTTTGCTGCTAATAAATTTAGTAGGAAAAGGGAACTTTATGGATTTCAGGATGGGGGACACAGGATTGAGGACTTGTACATCTCCTCGGGAGTAATACACTTCTGGTGATGTTTGTACTAGTGGGAGTGAGTGAAACTGTCCAGGTAGGAAAATGAATTAGAGAAGAAAGAAGTGTTAGTAGGAAAAACCTGAGGAAAATGATCATTTAAAGGAAATTTATCCCTTGAAGGAAATCTCAAGGGATAAGCCTGAAATACTCGAATGGACATTGAAGAAGGAAATGTCAACTTGATCAAGTGTGACAGACTAAGCCAACAAACAGCCATGTGAACAAGGAAACATAAGGCATTTATAAATACTCTGATGAAAGAAAAACAGGATAGTGTGTCTTAGAAGTGCCCAGGAGGCTTCCTTTGGGCGGGTGGTCAGGGAGGCCTCTGAGGAATTGCCATGTAAGCTGAAGCCTCTGTGTCATAAAGGAGCGTGTGTGACAGAGAAGCCTGGTCTAGGCAGGGGTTCCGAAAATATATGCCATGAACGAGACCTCTGTGGAATTTTGAAGAAGCTGATGGATTCCTTCTCAGAAAAATATTTGTAAATATATAATATTAGTATATAGAGACGTAAGGGAAATCAACTATATTGAGGTGTAATGTCAAATATGTTAAAAAGTTCATGAATTTGTGATGCAGTAATATATGTACTTATAAACTATAAAAACTCAAGAGCTCACAAGCAGGCCTATAACTCACAATATTAACATAATGAAGGATACAAATAACTGTAATGAAATAACTATAATTTGCCATGACAATATCCATGATTTCAATTAATGACAAAGTTAACACGTATTGCTTACATAACCAGGGAACATAATGAAAGAAAGTGCTTAATAAAGAGGTAAAATTTTTCCTATTCTCGTCTGTATACACCAAGTCAAAATTTGGAGATGGTAGAAAGTTTAAAATGCTTTTAGGGAAAGTGTGGAATAGAGAGAATATTAAAAAAAGAAGCACAACACTCTGAATTCTGCAGTCATCATCTTCAGCACTAGGGGTAATGTTCCAACACATTTTCTGGGTAACATGGAAGGCTCCTAGTTTTTAGCAGGGCTCAGAGCAGAAACAGGCATGATGTGGGGAAAGCCGCTGCCTCTTGAGCCGTACTGTACTGTGGTACCAGACATGCCTGTGATGGGAGAATCACAGCAGACTGTGGCATCTGTGATGGGAATATTCACATAGACCCCTCGGTTCTGGAACAGGTCATACAATTTGTTGCCAAGAACTACACACCTCCTGAAAATACACCTGCTACATACTTCCTGGTATGCAGAGGGGCCTTGGTAGGAATAGAGCATCTGAATAGATATCAAGAGACCAAGCAACCAAAGACGGCCATCATGAACTGAGTCCTCTCAGATTACTGAGTTAATATGGCCAGGGGAACCCAGCAGTCATCATAAGATGGAAGTGGTACATCCAGAGTTAGACATAAGCAAGAAGACAGAGAAAAAGGAAATGCATGAACAGGTGGCCTAGCCCGTGCCCCCATATTATCTACCACTGTTACATCGGCAGATTTCCCCGAAGTCACATCTAAGGCAGCACTGAAGATCTTTTATAACCAGCAGATGGAGAAGACTATTCGCCAGTGATGGGTTTGCTAAAGGGTTGGTATAGTATGTTAGTGTTATTTGAAAAAGGGTGGTTACTTCACTACAGCTCAATTCAGGGGTTTCCTTGAAAGGAAATAGTGTAGGAAAACTCTCCCAAGAGGTAGAGCTCAGAGTGAAGTTAACATTTACTTTGTGTGGAAAGAGAAATAGCCCAAGGACAAATGAACTCATGGACAGTGCTAAATAGCCCAGCTCATTGGTCAAGGGCAAAAAAAAGTAAGAATGGGAAGTTGGGGAGAAGGAGGTCTGGAGAAGTGATATGTGTTTGGACCTATGGACTAAGCACAAAATGGGAAGATCATAAATTTTTGTCAACATCTATCAGAGAATACACACACTATTCACAAAAGATGCACTAACCAACCAAGTCTCTTTATCAAAAGACTTGGCCAGTAAACATCACCCAGCCTTCATCATTGTCCATCCTGGTGCTGCACAATGGATACACGAAGAGTAAAGTCATGGAGGCTACAGTGGGGCTCTGGAACATGGCCTCCCCTTCACCAGTGTTAATCTTGTGACTGCCCCTACTAAATGCCCAAATTGTCAGCAAAGGTATTAATCCCAGACCCTAGGACAGCACTGAACCCTGACAAGTCCAATCAGCTTCTGGTTAACTATGTTGGACCATTCCATTCTGAAAGCAGAAGCAATTCAGTTTAACTGTAATTGACACATACTCTTGGTAAAGAATTGACTTCCATGACAGCAGAGCTTTGTTTGGACCAGTATCTGAGGATTTACAGAGTGTTTTATTCACTGACACATAATACCAAATGTTTTGATAATTACATGAAATATGTGGCAGTGGAAAGATGACCAAGGGATCCATTGGTTCTTTCCCATATAAGACCACAAAGAAACCACTAGCTCAAGAGTATAGTACCTTGGCCTCTTTAAGTACAGCTGAAACATGGATGTGAGAGTTGGACCATAAAGAAAGCTGAGTGCCGAAAAACTGATGCTTTTGAACTGTGGTGTTGGAGAAGACTCTCGAGAGTCCCTTGGATAGCAAGGAGATCAAACCAGTCAATCGTAAAGAAAATCAATCCTGAATATTCATTGGAAAGACTGATGCTGAAGCTCCCATACTTTGGCCACCTGATGCAAAGAACTGACTCACTGGAAAAGACCCTAATGCTGGGAAAGATCGAAGGCAGGAGGAAAAGGGGACGACAGAGGATGAAATGGTTGGATGGAATCACCAACTCAATGGACATGAGTTTGAGCAAGCTCCAGGAGTTGGTGATGAACAGGGAAACCTGGCGTGATGCAGTCTATGTGGTCACAAAGAGTCAGACACGACTGAGTGACTGAACTTTTTTATGTTTTTTAAAAAAAGAAAGTACAGTTGAAGCACAAGTTTGGATATGATACCCTGCAAGGTTTCTCCTCCAGGACTGCGTCATCTTCAGGAATGAGTGTACATTCTAAATCAAATACCATCATCTGAAGAGTACGTGAGTTTGGGAACCAAGTAGTGGAAGTAGCCATGATCTCAATTACCCTTGCTCCAGTGACATACTTGGGGGAATTGTGCCTCTCATTGCCACAGATTTAGGTTCAGTGGATTGACAGGTTCTAGTTCCCAAAGCAGAATCCTTCCACCAATGGACACAAAGATAATCCCACTAAAATAGCTCTCTGCTACAGCTATTAATCTGTTACTTCAGGCTCCTATGCTAAAGACTGTGTGGAAAGCAAGTGAGTCCCCAATAGTAGCAGAGGTGTTGACGTCAGTCTTTAAGGAAAGGTACTCTTTCCTGGAAAATCCCATGGATGGCGGAGCCTGGTGGGCTACAGTCCATGGGGTTGCTAAGAGTTGGACATGACTGAGCGATTTCCCTTTCACTTTTCACTTTCATGCATTGGAGAAGGAAATGGCAATCCACTCCAGTGTTCTTGCCTGGAGAATCCCAGGGATGCGGGAACCTGGTGGGCTGCTGTCTATGGGGTCACACAGAGTCGGACACAACTGAAGTGACTTAGCAGTAGCAGCAGCAGGGTTTTGCTCAAGAGGAATCAGGAAGTGTTAGGAGTATTCTGAGGCTATTGAGTGGGTCATCCTTTGGAGAGTGAGTAATACCCCTCATCCACCACCTTTTTTTCAGATGTCCCTCATTCTCCACTTGTATTAACAGTTCTCTCAGTCTATTGGTTTCCTGGTCTCTTGGTCTCCTGGTGGGGTGATCAAGACCCTACTCCCCACAGGATTTGAGGGGAGAAAATTTTATTCTATGGTCAGATCATCTGCAGAGACTGAATGGTGTAGGTTTAAGGAATGTAAACATCTGCAACAATCTCTGGGTGAAATGGGGATCAGCATAAAGATTGTTCCATCCAATGTCATGTCTGTAATGCCATTTACTACAGAGTTAGGCCATTTTTTCCCCCTGGTAATCAATGATAGCCAAGGAAAAATAACAGACTTGAATTGTTTGCAGTAAACCAGAGATAGAAATTAATAATCCAAAAAGTACAAAATAAGAATATTCAAGGGCAAGGAATTTGAGGGTGGTATTAGGACAAACCATGGATCCTACTTTTGGAGGAAAGGATATAAGTATAGATGGACAATGAACATACAAAAGGTACAGATCAAGGAACTAAAAATCTATGAATCATGGTGAGTTACATAAAGAACTATTAACTAGTAAGACAAAAGTTGTCACTAGAAAATATAAAGAAAGGAAGCAAAACAGAATATTTTCACAAGAGATAATGGACAAAATTGATGAAAAGCAACTTAGCTGCTACTGCTGCTAAGTCACTTCAGTCGTGTCCGACTCTGTGCGACCCCATCGATGGCAGCCCACCAGGCTCCTCTGTCCCTGGGATTCTCCAGGCAAGAACACTGGAGTGGGTTGCCATTTCCTTCTCCAATGCATGAAAGTGAAAAGTGAAAGTCAAGTCGCTCAGTCATATCCAACTCTTAGTGACCCCATGGACTGCAGCCTACCAGGCTTCTCCGTCCATAGGATTTTCCAGGCAAACATACTGGAGTGGGGTGCCATTGCCTTCTCCGAAGCAACTTAGGGTTCTTCATAAAATGTGATGTGACGTCTATGTTAGTTCTTGATGATAAGGTAAATAAGAAATAAATTGCTTTGTATTATTGATATTAAATCCCTGGTGGCTCAGATGGTAAAGTGTCTGCCTACAATGCAGGAGACCTGTGTTCGATCCCTGGGTTGGGAAGATCCCTGGATAAGGAAATAACAACCCACTCCAGTATTCTTGCCTGGAAAATCCCATGGACAGAGGAGCTTGGTTGGCTACTGTCCATGGGGTCACAAAGAGTCGGACACGACTGAGCGACTTCACTATCACTATTCACTATTGGTATTAAAAGTAAATTTGGCTTAAACTACTTTATTCTGTATTTAAGTCTAAGTCAGATAAATGCAGTGAGAACATAATATATTTTTGGTTTTCTATACATTTTTTAAAAATCAAGACAAAGTGAGATGGTCTTAATGAACCATGTCTCCAAGTTCCACTGACCATGATAAAATTACTGAACTATGACGACAGGGTCTCCTCCTTCTAGAACACTTCAAGTTTGGTTTCCTTAATTTAAAATATATCTTAAAGGGAGATGTGTGGGCAGCTGCGACTGGCACATTTAGCGTGGGCGGCTCCCCCACGTCCAAGATCAGGGGCAGAAGCTGGGAGGAAGGACCCCATGCCCGAGAGGAGGCGGCCAAAAGGAGTTACCCTACGTCTGAGGTCGGGGCAGCGGTGGAGAGTGCCAGGCTGCGACGGTACAGGAATGGCCAAGAGGAGCTACCCCACGCCCGAGGCCAGGGGCAGCGGCCGGGAGGAGCTACCCCACACCGGAGGCCAGGAGCCGCGGCCGGGAGGACCAACCCCACGCCTGAGGCCAGGGGTGGCGGCCAGGAGGACTTACCCCACTCTGGAGGCCAGGGGAGTCGGCCGGGAGGACCAACCCCACGCCCGAGGCCAGGGGCGGCGGGCGGGAGGACCTACCCCACGCCTGAGGCTTGGGGTGGCGGCCGGGAGGAGCAACCCCACCTCCAAGGAGCAGTGGCTGCCCAGGGCCAGGAGGGCCTAGAGGAGCTATTCCACATTCAAGGTCAGAAGGGGCGGCAGTGAGGAGATACCCCTCATCCAAGGTAAGGAGCAGTGGCTGCAGTTTGCTGGAGCAGCCGTGAAGAGATACCCCACGTCCAACGTAAGAAACCCAAGTAAGACGGTAGGTGTTGCAAGAGGGCATCAGAAAGCAGACACACTGAAACCATACTCAAAGAAAACCAGTCAATCTAATCACACTAGGACCACAACCTTGTCTAACTCAATGAAACTAAGCCATGCTCGTGGGGCAACCCAAGATGGGCGGGTCATGGTGGAGAGATCTGACAGAATATGGTCCACTGGAGAAGGGAATGGCAAACCACTTCAGTATTCTTGCCTTGAGAACCCCATGAACAGTATGAAAAGACAAAATGATAGGATACTGAAAGAGAAACTCCCCAGGTCAGTAGGTGCCCAATATGCTACTGGAGATCAGTGGAGAAATAACTCCATTAAGAATGAAGGGATGGAGCCAAAGCAAAAACAATACCCAGCTGTGGATGTGACTGGTGATAGAAGCAAGGTCTGATGCTGTAAAGAGCAATATTACATAGAAACCTGGAATGTCAGGTCCATGAATCAAGGCAAATTGGAAGTGGTCAAACAAGAGATGGCAAGAGTGAACGTCGACATTCTCGGAATCAGCAAACTAAAATGGACTGGAATGGGTGAATTTAACTCAGATGACCATTATATCTACTACTGCGGGCAGGAATCCCTCAGAAGACATGGAGTAGCCATCACGGTCAACAAGAGAGTCTGTAATGCAGTACTTGGATGCAATCTCAAAAATGACAGAATGATCTCTGTTCATTTCCAAGGCAAACCATTCAATATCACAGTAATCCAAGTCTATGCCCCAACCAGTAATGCTGAAGAAGCTGAAGTTGAATGGTTCTATGAAGACCTGCAAGAATGTTTAGAACTAACACCCAAAAAAGATGTCCTTTTCATTATAGGGGACTGGAATGCAAAAGTAGGGAGTCAAGAAACACCTGGAGTAACAGGCAAATTTGGCCTTGGAATATGGAGTGAATCAGGGCAAAGACTAATAGAGTTTTGCCAAGAAAATGCACTGGTCATAGCAAACACCCTCTTCCAACAACACAAGAGAAGACTCTACACATGGACATCACCAGATGGTCAACACCGAAATCAGATTGATTATATTCTTTGCAGCCAAAGATGGAGAAGTTCTATACAGTCAACAAAAACAAGACCAGGAGCTGACTGTGGCTCAGATCATGAACTCCTTATTACCAAATTCAGACTTAAATTGAAGAAAGTAGGGAAAACCACTAGAGCATTCAGGTATGACCTAAATCAAATCCCTTATGATTATACAGTGGAAGTGAGAAATATATTTAAGGGACTGGATCACATAGACAAGAGTGCCTGATGAACTATAGACAGAGGTTTGTGGCATTGTAGAGGATACAGGGATCAAGACCATTCCCAAGAAAAAGAAATGCAAAAAAGCAAAATGGCTGTCTGGGGAGGCCTTACAAATAGCTGTGAAAAGAAGAGAAGTGAAAAGCAAAGGAGAAAAGGAAAGATATAAGTATCTGAATGCAGAATTCCAAAGAATAGCAAGGAGAGATAAGAAAGACTTCCTCAGTGATCAATGCAAAGAAATAGAGGAAAACAACAGAATTGGAAAGAGTAGAGATCTCTTCAAGAAAATTAGAGATACCACGGGAATATTTCATGCAAAGATTGCCTTGATAAAGGACAGAAATTGTACACACCTAACAGAAGCAGAAGATATTAAGAAGAGGTGGCAAGAATACACAGAAGAGCTGTACAAAAAAGATCTTCATGACTCAGATAATCACCATGGTGTGATCACTGACCTAGAGCCAGACATCCTGAAATATGAAGTCAAGTGGGCCTTAGAAAGCATTATGACAAGCAAAGCTAGTGGAGGTGATGGAATTCCAGTTGAGCTGTTTCAAATCCTGAAAGGTGATGCTGTGAAAGTGCTGCACTCAATATGCCAGCAAATTTAGAAAACTCAGCAGTGGCCACAGGATTCATTCCAATCCCAAAGAAAGGCAATGCCAAAGAATGCTCAAACTACTGCACAATTGCACTCATCTCACAAGCTAGTAAAGTAATGCTCAAAATTCTCCAAGCCAGGCTTCAGCAACACGTGAACCATCAACTTCCTGATGTTCAAGCTGGTTTTAGAGAAGGCAGAGGAACCAGAGGTCAAATTGCCAACATCCACTGGATCATGGGAAAAGCAAGAAAGTTCCAGAAAAACATCTATTTCTGCTTTATTGACTATGCCAAAGCCTTTGACTGTGTGGATCACAATAAACTGTGGAAAATTCTGAAAGAGATGGGAATACCAGACCACCTGATCTGCCTCTTGAGAAACCTATATGCAGGTTAGGAAGCAACAGTTAGAACTGGACATGGAACAACAGACTGGTTCCAAATAGGAAAAGGAGTTCGTCAAGGCTGTATATTGTCACCCTGCTTATGTAACTGATATGCAGAGTATATCATGAGAAACGCTGGGCTGGAAGAAGCACAAGCTGGAGTCAAGATTGCCGGGAGAAATATCAATCACCTCAGATATGCAGATGACACCACCTTTATGGCAGAAAGTGAAGAGGAACTCAAAAGCCTCTTGACGAAAGTGAAAGAGAAGAGTGAAAAAGTTGGCTTAAAACTCAACATTCAGAAAACTAGGATCATGGCATCTGGTCCCCTCACTTCATGGCAGAT
Organism: Bos javanicus; assembly: GCF_032452875.1. Lineage (NCBI taxonomy): Eukaryota > Metazoa > Chordata > Mammalia > Artiodactyla > Bovidae > Bos > Bos javanicus. Next base: position 25,004,653 of record NC_083871.1, on the reverse strand, counting down.
AGATGGGGAAACTGTGGCTGCCTTTATTTTTGGGGGCTCCAAAATCACTGCAGATGGTGAATGCAGCCAGGAAATTAAAAGACACTTACTCCTTGGAAGGAAAGTTATGCCCAACCTAGACAACATATTAAAAAGCAGTGACATTACTTTGCCAACAAAGGTCTGTCTAGTCAAGGCTATGGTTTTTCCAGTGGTCATGTATGGATGTGAGAGTGGGACTGTGAAGAAAGCTGAGCACCGAAGAATTGATGCTTTTGAACTTTGGTGCTGGAGAAGACTCTTGAGAGTCCCTTGGACTGCAAGGAGATCCATCCAGTCCATCCTAAGGGAGATCAGTCCTGGGTGTTCATTGGAAGGACTGATGCTAAAGCTGAAATCCAACACTTTGGCCACCTCATGCGAAAAGTTGACACATTGGAAAAGACCCTGATGCTGGGAGGGATTGGGGACAGGAGGAGAAGGGGTTGACAGAGGATGAGATGGATGGATGGCATCACCGACTCAATGGATATGAGTTTGAGTGGACTCCGGGACTTGGTGATGGACAGGGAGGCCTGATGTGCTGTAATTCATGGGGTCACAAAGAGTTGGACATGACTGAGTGACTGAACTGAAGTCATCATAAGATAAAATGATGCAATCTGTACTTCAGATTGGTATCATAAATTAAGTAAGGTCATTGTGGGGAGTATCCTAAATAAGTGTGTGTTTTTATTAGATCAATAATCAGATCAGATCAGATCAGTCGCTCAGTCGTGTCCGACTCTTTGCAAACCCATGAATCTCAGCACGCCAGGACTCCCTGTCCATCACCAACTCCTGGAGCTCACTCAGACTCACATCCATCGAGTCAGTGATGCCATCCAGCCATCTCATCCTCTGTCGTCCCCTTCTCCTCTTGCCCCCAATCCCTCCCAGCATCAGAGTCTTTTCCAATGAGTCAACTCTTCGCATGAGGTGGCCAAAGTACTGGAGTTTCAGCTTTAGCATCATTCTTTCCAAAGAAATCCTAGGGCTGATCTCCTTCAGAATGGACTGGTTGGATCTCCTTGCAGTCCAAGGGACTCTCAAGAGTCTTCTTTAACACCACAGTTCAAAAGCATCAATTCTTCGGCGCTCAGCCTTCTTCACAGTCCAACTCTCACATCCATACATGACCACAGGAAAAACCATAGCCTTGACTAGATGGACCTTTGTTCGCAAAGTAATGTCTCTGCTTTTGAATATGCTATCTAGGTTGGTCATAACTTTCCTTCCAAGGAGTAAGCGTCTTTTAATTTCATGGCTGCAGTCACCATCCGCAGTGATTTGGGAGCCCAAAAATAAAGTCTGACACTGTTTCCACTGTTTCCCCATCTATTTCCCATGAAGTGATGGGACCGGATGCCATGATCTTCGTTTTCTGAATGTTGAGCTTTAAGCCAAGTTTTTCACTCTCCACTTTCACTTTCATCAAGAGGCTTTTGAGTTCCTCTTCACTTTCTGCCATAAGGGTGGTGTCATCTGCATATCTGAGGTTATTGATATTTCTCCCGGCAATCTTGATTCCAGCTTGTGTTTCTTCCAGTCCAGCGTTTCTCATGATGTACTCTGCATAGAAGTTAAATAAACAGGGTGACAATATACAGCCTTGACGAACTCCTTTTCCTATTTGGAACCAGTCTGTTGTTCCATGTCGAGTTCTAACTGTTGCTTCCTGACCTGCATACAGATTTCTCAAGAGGCAGGTCAGGTGGTCTGGTATTCCCATGTCATCCAGAATTTTCCACAGTTTATTGTGATCCACACAGTCAAAGGCTTTGGCATAGTCAATAAAGCGAAATAGATGCTTTTCTGGAACTCTCTTGCTTTTTCCATGATCCAGCGGATGTTGGCAATTTGATCTCTGGTTCCTCTGCCTTTTCTAAAACCAGCTTGAACATCAGGAAGTTCATGGTTCACGTATTGCTGAAGCCTGGCTTGGAGAATTTTGAGCATTACTTTAATAGACATCACAATTTTATGTACTGATTTGTGTTCCCCATAACAAAGTCTCTTTTTTTTTTTTTTCAATTGAAGTATAGTTGACACACAGCATTCTATTAGTTTCAGGTGTATATCACTTGATATTTTTATATACTGCAAAATGATCACCACAATAAGCCGAGTTAACATCTGTCACCTTACTTAGAGAATTTTCTTTTAAGATGAGACCATTTAAGATATACTCTTAGCAACTTTCGAATATGCAGTACAATATTATTTAAAGTCACCATGCTATACATCACATCCCCATAACTCATGTATTTTATAACTGGAAGTCTGTACCTTTTGACTTTCTTCACCATTTCACTGACCACTGATGCATAATCCCCACTTCTGACAACCACCAATCTGTTCTCTGTATCTATGGCAAAGACTCCACACTTTGATAGATTTCAATAAGCAGTATGAATCTACCTGGGATGACCTTTTAGCTGATGACATTATCTCTTAATTGTATCAATGTGAGCACATCCTTACCACCAGGGAAAATCAATAGGCTGGTTTACATACCCTGTTGGTTCAGATTCTTAAGAATCTATCACAGGCTTTGAGTTTTTTGTTTCTTATTCTTAAATATACTAGCACTCAGGCTGCTTAAACAAGCATCAACAAAGGTGCCTGTCTTCTTTGAAGTTATTTTCTGCGGAAATCACAGCCACTGATCAAATGATTTGGAAAGATTAAATTGTGCTTATTTTATGGCATTCTAAAACAGCAGGGTTAACTGCTGGGCCAGCTGCCAGCCGTTCAGCACCCACACTTTCATGTTTGGCTGCCAGATCCGTCCACACGAATTATTCTGGAGCAGAAATGTGCAATGGCGCCATTCTGGAGAGCAGAAATGAGTTTCGGGGTTTTAATGCTTTGATGAATGGATAGTTCAAACATTATCCACGTTTACATGCATACAGAATACTTTTTTAGGTTAGATTGGATTCAGGTTGCTGGAGGAAGGTTTATCCTTTTTCTTGGAGGCAAGACATCCCCTACACTAGTTAAATTTCCTTTTTCTTTGTTCCAGAGGAATGTGGAATCCTTTTCTCCAATCTCTCCAAAAGTCATGATGTATACTTAGCCATTTTATTTGTAATAGAACCTATAGATATATACGCATGCATGTGTGCATGCGTGCGAGGTCACTTCAGTCCTGTTGTGACCCTATGGACTGTAACCCACCAGGTTCCTCTGTTTATGGGATTCTCCAGGCAAGAATACTGGAGTGGGTTGCCATGTCCTCCTGCAGGGGATCTTCCTGACCCAGGGATCAAATCAGCATCTCTTACCAGAAGCCTCCATACACACACACACACACACACACACACATACTTATGTGCATATATACACACACAGGGCTTCCCAGGTGGCACTAGTGGTAAAGAATCCAACTGTAATCCATGAGACTTGGGTTCAATCACTGGGAGGAGAAGATCCCCTGGAGAAGGAAATGGTAATCCACTCCAGTATTCTTGCCTGGAGAATCCCATGGACAGAGGAGCCTGGTGGGCTACAGTCCATAGGGTCTCAAAGAGTCGGACATGACTGAGTACACACACACACACACACACACACATTAGGCACAATTTGTTCTATGTTAATTTTCACTACAAGCATATTCTCTAAACTCTGCCGTTGTCATTAGGCTGAGGCAGGGCTATACACTCATTTCAACATCTTTATGGCAGGGTGAAACAGTTCCCTATTCTGTGCTGATCTCTACACAGAAGAACCACAGTTTCCCATACAAAGCCCACACTCTATAGCTACACAGGTGAAACTTCATTCATAATATGAATGATTTAAAAATCCAAGAAGAGCACCAACAAGTCTAAGTGGGAATATACTCAAGGAAATAAAGAATGGCTACTGGAAAGAAAACCTGGGAGTTTTCACACAAGAGAAGCCACTGGTCTGTACAATAGGATATGCAGCATTTTTTTTGGAGAAGGCAGGTCTTGACCTGGAATTAAAGAACATCAGATGCAGGAAAGCAATAGGGATACCCTGAAAACAGGCAAAGAGTCCTGTGGGTTGCAAAGAAGGAAACATAGGGTATCCCTAGATTGACTGAATTTTTAAAAGAGGTATAAGAAGAAATAAGTTAAAAGACAGTTTGGTCCATATTTCTGTAGGGTGGAAAATGCCACGCTGAAAAGCATGGTAGTCATCCTTCTGACGAGAGAGAATGAACACTACTGCACAGGACCAAGGACACCAACTTAAAACTATTGTCAGAAGACTCATGTGATGTTTGTACTGGGTGAAATGAAGGGAAATCTGCATGTAGGCAGGTAGATTTCTCAAGAGAAGGCTCTGGATGAAGTGCTGTAAGGTAGCCGTGCTAAGTCGCTTTAGTCATGTCCGACTCTCTGCGACCCTGTGGACTGTAGCCGGCCAGTCTGCGGGATTCTCAGGTAAGAATACTGGAGTGGGTTGCCATGCCCTCCTCCAGGGGATCTTCCAGACCCAGGATTAAACCCACTTCTCCTATGTCCCCTGTATTGGCAAGTGAGTTCTTTACCACTAGTGCCACCCGAGCACTGCATCATAAAAATGCCAACACAAAGAAATTCATAGACAAAAGTAAAATCAAGAGGACCCAGTAACAGTGTACACTGAGAAAAGCATCACCAGCTGACTCAAGGAGGAATATGTAGTGACAGAATCTAGCTGTTGTCAAGCAGTATTTCTGAAACACTGAGAGTCACTACATGTAAGATGTACTCCTTCTCAGGACTTATCTCAGCCTTGCGGTCCCCAGTGAAGACGAGATGAGACAGAAGTGACTGGATTGGAGAGAGGTTGGAGAGGAGAGTCTAGAGAGTGAGAAAGTCAGTTTTAGTTTGAGTTCATAGGAAATCAGACAAAAATGGTTGGGAAAAAAGTATCTATCTATCTATATATATATATTTATATAGATATATATATATCACATGTTTTAAGACTTCTTAGAATGATGTGCATTGAAGGGGCAAGATGAAGTATTTTCAAATTTTGGCTCAGTTACCATAAAAATTCAAATTTCCTGACAAACTTTTTTGGCAATCATTTTTAACTCATTTTTATTGCAGATTTTTTTTTTTTATGTTATAGAGCATTTGCACTCCCTAAAAATTTCCCAGTCTCTTCATTCCAGGTGGGTAGCTGATATTTATTGTTCCTTTCCTTGGATATTTTTGCAGAGCAGAAAAATATTAGTTGGTGCCTAAGTAATTGCAATTTTGCATTGTTGAACTTTGTCATTTGATATTAGAATACATTCTTAAATAAATGTGGTTATTTAATACACCATTTTAATGCACATTTCTCACTTTATGTTTTTTTGCTAATGACTTACTACTTGCTATTTATTTTATGTGTATTTTAGACTAGGGAAATGATATTGGACAAAAAGCAAATTAGAGTGATTTTCTTGTGTTCAAAATGGGTGGTAAAGCAGAGGAGACAACTTGCAGCATCCACGATGTATTTGGCCCAAGAAATTCTAACAAACATAGTTCAGTAGTGGTTCAAGAAGTTTTCCAAAGGAGACAAGAGCCTTGAAGATGAGAAGCAAAGTAGCTGGGCATCAGAAGTTGACAATGACCAGTTGAGAGCAATCATCAAGGCTGATCCTCTCACGATAGGAGAAGTTGCTGAAGAACTCAATGTCAACCATTCTATTGTTGTTTGGCATTTGAAGCAAATTAGAAAAGTGAAATGCCTGGAGAATCCCAGGGACATGGGAGCCTGGTGGGCTGCCATCTATGAGGTCACACAGAGTCGGGCACGACTGAAGTGACTTAGCAGCAGCAGAAAGGTGAAAAAGCTCGGTAAGTGGGTGTTTCATGAGCTGACTGCAATCAAATAACTGTTTTGAATTTTCATCTTCTCTTATTCTACAAAGCAACAACGAACCATTTCTTGACCAGATTGTGATGTGCGATGAAAAGTGGATTTCACACAACAACTGGTGATGACCAGCTCAGTGGCTGGACAGAGAAGAAGCTCCAAAGCACTTCCCAAAGCCAAACTTGCACCAAAGAAATGTCATGGTCACTGTTTGGTGGTTTGCTGCCTGATCCACAATAGCTTTCTAAATCCAGGTGAAACCATTACATCTGAGAAGTATGCTCAACAAATCAATGGGATGCACCAAAAACTGCAATGTCTGCAGCTGGCATAAGTCACAGAATGGGCCCAATTCTTCTCCATGACAATGCCCAATAGCACATCACACAACCAACCATTCAAAACTTGAACGAATTGGGCTATGAAGTTTTGCCCCAGTCGCCATATTAACCTAACCTCTCACCAACCAACTACCACTTCTTCAGGTATCTTGACAACTTTTTGCAAGGAAAATGCTCCCACAACTAGCAGGAGGCAGAAATTGCTTTCCAAGAGTTCAAAGCACAGATTTTCACTCTACAGAATAAACAAACTTATTCCTCATTGGCAAAAATGTACTGATTGTAATGGGTCCTATTTTGATTAATAAAGATGTGTTTGAGCCCAGTTATAATGATTTAAAATTCAGTCTGAAACTGCAATTCCATTAGTACCCACCTAATAGAAGCTACATACATACATAAAGCAGATTCCTCCTAAAATCAGTGAAGGTACAGTGTTGGAAACCCGTGGGGGCAAGGGAGAGGGTTGTGCTTCTAAGAACAAGAAAAATATGGGGTATTTCTGTAACCCAAGAGATCACACAATCCTCTGGTACTTCACTGAGATCCTCGGCTTCTCAGCTGTTCTGAAGATGCCTCAAGTGGAGCACCAGAGCTCCTGAGAACAACAAGACCTCAAGGCCGCCATGCAGCAGCCTGTTGTAACTGTCAGCACTGGTGCAAGAGAGTTCCCATTTCTCAGTGCTGGCACCTCTGTGTAGGGGAAGCACCAGGAAATCTCAGGCTGAATCCTCCATCAGCCTGGCACGATGGAAACTCAGTTTTGAAACTAGTTTGATTAAATAAAACATAAAGATAAAAATGTCTAATGGTTTTTTTATGAGTTATCAATGAAAATTGGAGAATTAAAGATCCAAAGTTTCAGGATTTTTTTTCTTTTTTTCCCCCTAGTTCTTTCTTCTACCTACCCAAAGATACAGTGTACTTCTCCAGACTTCCTTCAGTATTGGAATTCTGTTACAAAACTCCATTATGTTAAGGGCTGTGTGTGTGCTCAGTCATGCTGACTCTTTGCGGCCCCATGGACTGTAGCCCACCAAGCTTCTCTGTCCATGAGATTTTCCAGGCAAGAATACTGGAGTGAGTTGCCATTTTCTTCACCAGGGGATCTTCCCAACCCAGGGATCGAACCTGTGCTCTTGCATCTCCTGCATTGACAGGTGCCACCTGGAAACCCACATTAAGGGCTGAGTGGTGATATAGCTCAAAAGTTTTTACTTAGCAGTGGTACCAACATTTTTTGACATTGTTTCTGTTCCCATCATTCTTTCAGATTATTAATGAGGTAGTCAAACTGAGTGGAACAATTTCCAAGAAGAAATTTTTGCTTGAGTTCTGAGCAGTGTGGTCTTGGAGAAGAATGACTGAACATTTTTGATATGGGATCTGAAGTCACAGGGGATGCCAGTTTTCAGAGCAGAAAACATTTGGTGAGATACCAGGTTTATTCTTGGGCCCAAGTACTTGACACTCATCTCCCAAATGGATCCTGATCATTTACATTTGAAAACATTTTGTAATTAATGCATGTTCATTATGTTCATGCTAGGCCATTACAAACCATTTTTAAGACAATTGAAGTAAAATGAAAAACTCAATAATAAAACCATGGAAGATAATTATTTTTCCCTTATATAAAAATGTTTCATTAATTTTTTTCTTAAATCAAAGCCTTGTAGAATTAGAATCAATGTCCCTATTTTAAAAAGCATATACTGCCTTTTTAAATTATCTACAGTATTACTTCAGTTCAGTTGCTCAGTCGTGTCCGACTCTTTGCGACCCCATGAATCGCAGCACACCAGGCCTCCCTGTCCATCACCAACTCCCGGAGTTCACTCAGACTTATGTGCATTGAGTCAGTGATGCCATCCAGCCATCTCATTCTCTGTCGTCCCCTTCTCCTCCTGCCCCCAATCCCTCCCAGCATCAGAGTCTTTTCCAATGAGTCAACAGTATTACTAGACAACTAATAAAATTTGTATTGTACTGTAATTGGAAATGGCACTGGGAAAATATGAATGCGTCATGTTAAGTGATGTTGAAATCATGCCATAAATGGTCCCAGTCAAGCCTCAAAAGCTGTTATTATTATTTTTTATTAATGTCTAAGCAATCTGCATTTTTGGTAACTTCAGTAAGCCTCATGACTGTCAGCATTTGCCATTTACTTTTACATTCCCCCAAATTATTTTTGACATTTTGGTTTCCATTTAACAAGTAAGAAAGCATCCATTCTTGGAGATGTTACTTAATAGATACCACATGTCCAAGGCCATAAGTAAACACCATTTACCACAAAACAGGTTAATAATATAGCGCAGAAACTGTTGCTACAGTCCTATATTATGCAAATAAGAGCAAATTATTTTTGTAGCAATTATTTAAACTTAGCAAAACCCAACAGAGATCATGGTGCTACAGGTGGGGATTAACACAAACTTAAATTTGTACTAATCTCCCTCTGAGGAAGGGAGCATTAGCGAATGCTTTGTGGCAGCTGCTCATTTTACTGTACAGCCAAATGCTACCGACAGAAGGGAATACTTAGGAGACTAATTTGAATTAACACATTTGGAAATTTAGTGAAAGTATAAACACATATGATGTTAAAAAGAGAGAGAGAGAACCATAAGTACAATTCTTACGTGGAGCCACACTTTTTAGATTTTCCCTGATAGCTCCATTTCTATAATTTTATCCAGGCCCACAGGCTAGAAGTTGTTCTCTACAATGACAGCTTGTTGGTCTATTAACCAAAAAACCTCCCAAACTTCATGTGGTGCAGGTTAATAAAATGTGCTCACTTTTCCTGGAGAAGTTGAAGTTCACCTCTGGGGAATGATACAAAGTAGGAGTGATTCCCTCTCTGGGATGATTAGCTCAAAAGAAGGAAGCGATCACATGCCCCTATTTAGTATGAAATTACCCAGGATTTCTTGAGAAATCTGTATGCAGGTCAGGAAGCAACAGTTAGAACTGGACATGGAACAACAGACTGGTTCCAAATAGGAAAAGGAGTACGTCAAGGCTGGATACTGTCACCCTGCTTATTTAACTTCTATGCAGAGTACATCATGAGAAATGCTGGGCTGGAAGAAACACAAGCTGGCATCAAGATTGCCGGGAAAAATATCAATAACCTCAGATATGCAGATGACACCACCCTTGTGGCAGAAAGTGAAGAGGAATTCAAAGCCTCTTGATGAAAGTGAAAGTGGAGAGTGAAAAACTTGGCTTAAAGCTCAACATTCAGAAAACGAAGATCATGGCATCCGGTCCCATCACTTCATGGGAAATAGATGGGGAAACAGTGGAAACAGTGTCAGACTTTATTTTTCTGGGCTCCAAAATCACTACAGATGGTGACTGCAGCCATGAAATTAAAAGACGCTTACTCCTTGGAAGGAAAGTTATGACCAACCGAGATAGCATATTCAAAAGCAGAGACATTACTTTGCCAACAAAGGTCTGGCTAGTCAAGGCTATGGTTTTTCCAGTGGTCATGTATGGATGTGAGAGTTGGACTGTGAAGAAGGCTGAGCGCCGAAGAATTGATGCTTTTGAAGTGTGGTGTTGGAGAAGACTCTTGAGAGTCCCTTGGACTGCAAGGAGATCCAACCAGTCCATTCTGAAGGAGATCAGCCCTGGGATTTCTTTGGAAGGAATGATGCTAAAGCTGAAACTCCAATACTTTGACCACCTGATGCGAAGAACCCACTCATTTGAAAAGACCCTGATGCTGGGAAAGATTGAAGGTGAGAGGAGAAGGGGATGACAAAGGATGAGATGGTTGGATGGCATCACTGACTCAATGGACGGGAGTCTGAGTGAACTCCGGGAGTTGGTGATGGACAGGGAGGCCTCGGGTACTGCAGTCCATGGGATCACAAATAGTCAGACACGACTGAGCAACTGAACTGAAGTATTATATGGAAAAAGAAATCTCTGCTATCCACAAAATATTTTACAAAGATGGAAACCTTCTATAATCTACAGTACTCAATAAACACTGCTCCTGCTGCTGCTAAGTCGCTTCAGTCATGTCCGACTCTGTGTGACCCCATAGACAGCAGCCCACCAGGCTCACCCATCCCTGGGATTCTCCAGGCAAGAACACTGGAGTGGGTTGCCATTTCCTTCTCCAATGCATGAAAGTGAAGTCGCTCAGTCGTGTCTGACTCCTATCGACCCCATGGACTGCAGCCCACCAGGCTCCTCCATCCATGGGATTTTCCAGACAAGAGTACTGGAGTGGGGTGCCATTGTCTTCTCCATGAAGGAATATTACTCAACCATTAAAAAGAATGAAATAATGTTATTTGCAGCAACATGGAGGAAATTAGAGACTGTCATACTAAATGAAGTAAGTCAGACAGAGAAGTATAAATACTGTATGACATCCCTTATAAGCAGACTAAAAAGAAATGATACATATGAACTTATTTACAAAACAGAAACAGATCCACAGACTCAGACAATGAACTTATGGTTGCTAGGGGAAAAGGACTGAGGAAAATGATAATTAGGGAGTTTGGGATGGACATATACACTGCTATATTTAAAACAGACAACCAACAAGGGCTTACTGTGTATCACAGGGAACTCTGCCTAATGTTATGTGGCAGCCTGAATGGGAGGGAAGTTTGGGGGAGAATGGATACAGGTATATGTATGGTGGAGTCCTCTCCTGTATACCTGAAACTATCACAACATTGTTAATCAGTTATACTGCATTATAAAGCAAAAAGTCTAAAAAAAAAAAATAAAGATTAGAAAAAGCAAGGGAAAGGGCTTAATCACAACTGTAGAAGCCAGAATTAGTAATTTGTGAAAAGAGAATATTAGGAAACTGGTTTAAGCAGGCCAAGGGTTCCCTGTTATTTATAGCAGCATTAAAAGCTTGAAAACTTGTGACATGATAATAGGTCCCTGAAAAGATAAGTTTTTGTGGTTGCTGTAACCCCCTCTCTTTATTATGAGATTTCAGGAGAACAATGGTTAGTGGAGCTTTATGCTTTCTGTTTGATTGATATACTCTTTGTATGTCACAGATATTAAGCACTGGTATGTGGCAGATACTTCACTCGGCTTTGGTGATATACACATAATTCCTACCTTAAAGGATTTTACAATATCTGATACTTGTATAGTCACTTAAACTTAAAAAATGCTTTCACTTACTTTTAATTTTTCTAGTATTCTGCTTTTCTATGAACTCTTTGGGCAACATGGCAATGGATTTTTTTTTTTTAAAGGGAGTGAGTTTTCAAACATAAGGAATTATATTCTGAATAAGGTAATAAAGATTATCTTAGCCTGGGTTGCCATGACAAAATACCATAGACAACATGGCCTAACTAACAGAAGTTTATCTGCTATAGTTCTGCTGTCTGGAAGTCTGAGATCAGGATGCCAGTAGGGTAAGAGTTCTGATTAGATCTCTCTTCCAGGCTACACATGATCACCTTTTGGCTGTGTCTTCACAAGATGGAGTGAGAACAAGCTCTCTGATGTCTCTTATTATAAAGGCACTAATTCCATCACGAGGGCCACACCCTCACGATCTCATCTAGACCTAATTACCTCCCAAAGACTCCATTTCCAAGTATCATTATATCAGGTTTTGGGCTTCAAAACACAAATTTTGGAAGGACACAATTCAGTCCATAGGATAGACTCAGGTGCCCCTTTTGAAAAATGTCATGTTTTGCCTTATTTGATTCAGAATTTTTAAAAAATAAGTTTATAATTTAAAATTCCTTTAGACATTTCTCCAATCATATAATTTTGTCTAATAATAACCCTATTCTTGCACTTTGTGTATCTTTTCTGTTCAGACTTTAATACTTAACCACTTATTTATATGTGTGTAAACTAATACTGTGATGTATGCCTTCATATGTTATATGAAATGGTATCATAGTTCATAACTTATTGTGTTTTAGTTTTTTCAAGATTCCCTGATATATATGTATGTGTGCATGGATTTAGATGTATGTGTATATAATAGGGTTTCCCATTAGGGTGGCACTAATGGTAAAGAATCCACCTGCCAATGCAGGAGACACAAGAGACGTAGGTTTGATTCCTGGGTCAGGAAGATCCCCTGAAGTAGGAAATGGCAACCAACATCAGTATTCTTGCCTAGAAAATCCCATGGACAGAGGCACCTAGAGGGCTACAGTTCATGGGGTTGCAAAGAGTCACACATGACTGAGCAACTGAGCACATACATAATATGATATAAATATCAAGGAATCTTGAAAGTCAGTGCTCAGTATATGGTTTGTTTCTCCCATATCCAGGACCGTGGGTCCAGGGATCAAGGGGTGAAAATGGAGGTGACATCACTATTACTGCGAGTGGTTCATCAGTAAAAAAAATTTTTCTTCCTATCCTCATCATCTTGCTGGTTTTGCTGGTCTATAGGTCTCCAAGGGAAGGAATGCTTCCACCAGAAAATACAGCATGATTCCACTGAACTGGAAGTGAAGACTGCCACCTGGCCACTTTGGGCTCCTCATGCCTCTGAATCAACAGGGAAATATGGGCATTACTACACTGGCTAGGAGGGCTGATCCTAACTACCAAAGGGAAGTTAGTAGGGCTGAATCCCTTTGCTGTCCACTTGAAACTATCACAACATTGTTAATTGGCTATGCGTGCATGCTAAGTCCCTTCAGTCGTGTCCGACCCACGAACTGTAGCCCACCAGGATCCTCTGTCCACGGAATTTTCCAGCCAAGAATACTGGAGGGGTTAGCCATTCCCTTCTCCTGGGGCTCTTATAGACCCAGGGATCAAAGCCAGGTCTGCATTGTAGGCAGATTCTTTACCATCTGAGCCACCAGGGAAGTCCATACTCCAATATAAAATACAAACTTAAAAAGAAATTGGACTGTTGTTATAAAATGGAAGTAAGGAAGAATATATCTGTAATGCACAGGTTCCTTTAGGGCAAAAGTCTCCAACCTTTTTGGAACCAGGGACTGGTTTCCTGGAAGACAATTTTTTCACGGACTGGGGAGGGGGGTACACTTTCAGGATGATTCGAGTCCAGTCCATTACATTTACTTCTATATCAGCTCCACCTCAGATCACCAACATTAGATCTGGGAAGCTGGGGACTCCTGCTTTAGGGCATCTCTTAGTACTACCATGCCCTGTGGTTAAAGTGAATAGAAAACTACAACAACCCAATTGAGGCAGGATTACTAATGGCTTAGAACCTTCAGGAATAAAATTTGTATCATGCTACCAGGTATAGACCACAACCACCTGAGGTACTTTCTGAGGGCTAAGACAGTACAGAAGGGATGGAGGAGTAGGTAATTTCAAATACCAGTCACGGCCACATGACCAGTTGCAGAACCTACAACTGTAATCATTTCGAGTATGTCTTCCTTATTTTGATTATATTTGTGTATATACATAACATTTTTTCTTTCCTCTCTTATCATGATATGAGATGTATTGACTTTGCATCATAGTAGTTAAGCTTTATTAACTTTCTATCAGAGTATTTGAGTTACAGAATATAAAGGGAAGACTGTCACTCAAGGATTTTGAATCATCTTCTGGTGAAAGGGTTAGTGAACTTTGGGTTTCATACAGGATTGTTGTATCATACCAAGTAGAAGTAAGACTTTAATAATGTCTTTAGAAATTAAGTATGTTCGAAGGAGATGTGTATGGGTACCAAATTGACAAGGGGTGGACTGCAATGGCTATCAACATGGCTAGGCTATTGTGCCCAACTATTTTCAACACCAGTCAAGATGCTGTTGTGAAGCTATTTTTTTAAAGTGTGATTAAACCATTAGACTGAGTAAAAGAGATGACGTTTTGGCTTCCCTGGTGGCTCAGAGGTTAAAGCGTCTGCCTTCAATGAGGGAGACCCGGGTTCGATTCCTGGGTCAAGAAGATCCCCTGGAGAAGGAAATGGTAACCCACTCCAGTATTCTTGCCTAGAGAATCCCATGGACAGAGAAGCCTGGTAGGCTACAGTCCACGGGGTCGCAAAGAGTTGGACACGACTCAGCGACTTCAATTCACTTCACTTCATAACATGGGGGAGCTATATCCAGCCAGTTGACGATCTTAAGAGCAAAGACTGAAGTTATTCCGCCTTAAGATTGTAGTATCGGAAACTTTATCAGATGACTTGTCCTGAAGATTTCAGATTCAAGAATTCAACATTAATTTTAACCCAAATTTCCAGACTGCTGGCCCAACCTACAGATTTCAGACTTGCCAGCCCCCACAATTACGTAAGACATTTTCTCAAATTCTGCCCCTGTATCTATCCATCTATTTACCTACCTGCCTTTCCGTTCATCCAACCGTCCATCCACCCACCCAACCCATCTATCTTCCTCACTTCCTTTCGATTTTGTTTCTCTGGAGAACCCAGATACAACCTTATATCCAGCAACCCTGATGTACCCACTTAATCATTTATATAATGATTATTTTGGATCTCCTGACTGCAAAGAGTGACAATTTTTTTTCTTTCTTTCCATTCCATGTACATTTTATTTCCTTTCTTGTAACAGCTAGGAAACCCAATACAAAGTAGAATAGCAGTTTTGTAAACAGGACACTACTGGGGAAAGCCTTTAATATTTTATGACTTTGTATTTTGCTATAGATTTTTGAAGATACACTTTAGTATGAAGGGAGTTTTTTTAATTCAGTTTTACAGAAGTTTTTATAAGTAATGGTAATTGTAATTTGTCTAGTTTTTTTTCTGAATGCATAAAGAAAATCAGGATTTTTATTTTTATTTTTTTTTAATTTAATTTTTTTTAATTAAATACACTGACTGGCTTTCAAATACTGAACCAATGTAGCAGAACTTGAATAATCTCTTCCTGATTGTAATTTTTTTTTAAATCTCACGAGATTTGGCTTTGACATCTTTTCTTTAAAATTTTTACACTGTGGTTTATGTTATTTTCATTTATTGTTTTATAGCCAAGTGATCATAATTTGTATACTATTCCATATTAATTTTTTACATTTCCCTGAATTTTGGTTAATTTTTCTCATAAAATTGAAGCTATATAATTAGGTACTTAGAATTGAAACCTCTTATCACCATGATCAACTGAACCTTCCATCATCATGAAAATTTTCTTTTCATCTCTGCTAACACTTTCTGACTTATATACCTCAATATTATTATCACTTTAGTTGCTTTGTGTGTGTCTAGTTTCTGCTTATCAAATATTTTTTTTACTTTTAATTATTTTCTTAACTTTGTATTTAGCTGTGCCCCTTATTATAAGTACAGAATTGTTGCTGTTGTTGATAAACTCAGTTAAAATCTTTGACTTTGATAGGGAATTTAATGTATTAACACCAAGTATAATTACTAACATTTATGTTTAAATCTGTATTTTATATTTAAATTTATATTTCCCACATTTTTACATACATATTTACTTTCTACCTCTTATGGTTTGAATTCTTTTTATTATTTAATCTCAGTTCATTTGCTTGAAAATTGAAACTGGTCACATTGAAGCTAGAGCTTACCCTATGCAGGGGTACATACGTAGCTTTTTACCACCATTTAAGACTTAAACATGAAACTCCTTTTGACTTGCAACTCAGTTATTGGCTGTTTTATTCGGAGAGAACCACGTGACAAAAGCCAGTGAATAAAGAATCCTGTGCCAAGTACAACTGAAATAACCCAACATAAAAATGATATTTTCCAGAAACGTCATATTTTATCTTAAAAAACCCATAAGATTTTCTTCACAGTGTACTAGTTTAATAGTTAAAAAATAACTTAGGTAACTATTAATAAAAATATTTTAAAAATAAAGCAAACAACCCCTCTTATCTAATATAATGCTGTATCATTGTTTCAATTCTTAAAAAGGGACATGAATGCAAAACAATTTGATCTCGCATTTTGAGATTATCACCTGCATCAACTTTTCCATCTCAGTATCATAGTATTTGAAAGAAAGTCAGAGAAGTAGATGTTTACACTACACAAAAAATACATTGTGTATTTTTTACTCACTATTTTTTAAGCTGTTGGAGTAGTTACGAAACACTACCAGAAATGTGCTGGCTTTAGCAGAGATAAAAATTTGTATAATTTTGTAGTTGGGAGGGCTTCTGTCTCAGTCACTTCCTATTTAAGTAGCCAACTCCATTGCTTGGCACAGCCTCAGCACTCAGGAAATGGATATGGTTGTTGGGTTTTGTTATGATTATCTTTAGTTCTGAACTGTTCATACCTTAACAATGCCTCATGTTTTAGCCCCAGAAGGACTGTGATACAATTTTGAGGACAGTCTCTCCCTTTAGAAATGTTACTTTCTAACCTAAAATGTTAATTGCTTGTATTTTTTAAGTCTTTTCTTCTTCCAAAAGACACAGTTAAGAAAATGAAAAGGCAAAAACAGCCGGTTAGAAACTACAACATTCTCAGACAAAAGATTTGTATCAGGAATATGTAGAGTTCCTGCAAGTTCATTACAAATAACAACCCAAAGAATAAACAAAAGATTTGAACAGATACTTCACGAAGTATTTTAAATGGTAAATACTCGAGAAATTAAAATTAAATGTACGATGAAATAGTACTATGCATCTATGAGAGCAGCTAAAATTTAAAAAGCTGGCTAAACCAAGTGTCTGTGAAAATACGGAGGAATTAGAACTCTCATATGATGCTCACAGGAATAGAATATTGTACAATCATTTGGAAAACAGTTTGGCAATTTCTTGAAAAGTTAAAAATATACTTTCCCATGACTCAGTCATTCCAGTTCTAGGTATATGCCCAAGAGCCCTGAAAGCATATGTCCACACAAGACTTGTACCTACCTGTTCAAAGCAGCTTTATCTGTAATACCAAAAACCAGAAACAACTCAAGCATTCCTCAGCAGACCATTTGATAAACAATTTCATGTACCCAAATAATGGAATTCTATGCAACATTAAAAGGAATGAACTCCTGAACACAAATAAGAAAAAATTAAGCCATCTAGTATTCATGAGTGGTTCATGGTTTGAAAGAGTGACTATACAAAAATGAACAATTACTTAACCACAAAATGCACAATTAATCAAAACAATGACACCTAAGATTGAAACCAACTGTAAGTGGCCTCTTACTATACAGAAAAAGTTGATTTCCTGGCAAATAGTTTTCCATATTAGTCAATTCTGAGAATACTTATAATAACACTTACCTAAGCTAACTTATATGCAGAGCACATCATGAGAAATGCTGGGCTAGAAGAAACACAAGCTGGAATCAAGATTGCCGGGAGAAATCTCAATAACCTCAGATATGCAGATGACACCACCCTTATGGCAGAAAGTGAAGAGGAACTCAAAAGCCTCTTGATGAAAGTGAAAGTGGAGAGTGAAAAGTTGGCTTAAAGCTCAACATTCAGAAAACGAAGATCACGGCATCCGGTCCCATCACTTCATGGGAAATAGATGGGGAAACAGTGGAAACAGTGTCAGACTTTATTTTGGGGGGCTCCAAAATCACTGCAGATGGTGACTGCAGCCATGAAATTAAAAGACGCTTACTCCTTGGAAGGAAAGTTATGACCAACCTAGATAGCATATTCAAAAGCAGAGACATTACTTTGCCAACAAAGTTCCGTCTAGTCAAGGCTATGGTTTTTCCAGTGGTCATGTATGGATGTGAGATTTGGACTGTGAAGAAAGCTGAGCGCCGAAGAATTGATGCTTTTGAACTGTGGTGTTGGAGAAGATGCTTGAGAGTCCCTTAGACTGCAAGGAGATCCAACCAGTCCATTGTGAAGGAGATCAGCCCTGGGATTTCTTTGGAAGGAATGATGCTAAAGCTGAAACTCCAGTACTTTGGCCACCTCATGTGAACAGTTGACTGACTGGAGAAGACTCTGATGCTGGGAGGGATTGGGGGCAGGAGGAGAAGGGGACGACAGAGGATCAGATGGCTGGATGGCATCACTGACTCGATGGATGTGAGTCTGAACTCCGGGAACTCCGGGAGTTGGTGATGGACAGGGAGGCCTGGCGTGCTGCGATTCACGGGGTTGCAAAGAGTTGGACACAACTGAGCGACTGAACTGAACTGAACTGAAGCAAACTTAGAAACTTGTACACATAAACTTTAGTGTATGTACATTTCAAATTTCAGCTATTTTCTTTTGATGCTAAGCATACAGTGAATGACTTGGTTTGTTATTTGTAGTAGTCCACAAATATATAACATTTTTTATGATGATCTCACATACAGTATTTATTATTTTGTGTTATGTCTAAAATATGTTATATTTACATTAAAAAGTCTGACTTTGATTTCAACAATACAGTTGTAAGCAAAACTGATATTAGCAAAGTTGCACAGTAAATTGATCTCCCTCTTGTTTTTGCCTAACATCTGCTATTTGCTTCCAGACAAACATGATCCTCTCCCTGTGGCTTCCATCCATGAAGGCTCTCAACCTAATGAGACTTGCTCCTACTTCCCCCCAGCTCATCCAGCACTTCATCTTGAGAATTCCTGGAGCCAGAAGGCAAAGGCTGTTTCCAAATTCAGAACCCCTCCCTTGAGGTAACTGTCGAGAGTTATTAGTGCTCTGAACAAATGCTGTCAAGTTCCCACCATTTCACACTGGATGTACTTGCTGGCCCGTGTTTGTGGTCATGGGGGCCATGTGACCAGTGATGACAGATGAACTGTAATTATAAGTGATGTGTGTCACTCTGGAGATCTGAGTACTTAACTGTAACTTCAACATCACTTTAGGAATCCTTTTTTCTTTTGGAATGATCATGAGAAAATTCCCTGAATGTCTGTGGTGAGTAGAAGCCCTCTGTCCCCATGATGGACATGTCACATAAGGAAATATAAAACAGTTATCATTTTAAGTTGCTTGAAGTTGCTTTAAGTGACTTGGTGGTACTTTGCTCCCACAGCATGAGCAAGCCAATCCTGAGTGAACTAGTATCATATATCACATTGTCACAGGAGCATTCTAGTGGCGTTGCTTTAGTCTTTGATTTGGAATCCACAGGAGTGACTCTAATGGTAGAATGTCTGCCATGGGACAGGGAACAAGAGATCTTATGCAGGGGAATAACTGGTTAAATAGAAACTGTACACACACCTCAAGGCATGTTAAATAAGCAGCTACATATTCAGCACACCTGTAAATTAGTTGCTGCTGATGTTTTAACTGATGGTTATTTTTGTATTTTCAGTTTCTGGCTGAGGACAGAAATACTATGAACTGAGGATTCTATCTGCCCCAAATCCTTTTCGCAGCATTTTCTTAACATTTTGATTCTCAGCTACAAAAGTAGCTGGGGGAAGCTGCAGACCGCAGGACCCACTAGTGAAGGCACAACTATGGCGGAGGCTTCTTTGCTCTTTGACAAACGCGATTAGTTTAAAATGAAGCTGGAGGAAGCTACTCTACAGTTATCCAAAGGCTTAGAAATAAAACCCCAGCATGAATACTGATAAAGTCATCCAAGCCTCCCTGAAAAAAAAAAAAAAAAAACTTTCTGAAGCTTAAGTAGGAAAAAGCATTGTAAGAGTGATGACAGCAGCTCACCAATAATTCTTTAAAATATGACTAATAGTATTGGAACAAGAAAAAAAATATTTGATTTTGGGGTGCAGGGGAGGGAAGACACACAAACACAATGCCTGGTTTTTGATTATGGACAAATCAGATCTAACTTCTTACTATGAGAATCAGTTACCTGCCAGAAACTCAAAAGCTTTTTTTTTAATGAACAATTTTTCAAAGACACTGTCAAACCTTTCCCTAAATAAAATGAGATTTCACATCAGCAGAGAATTAAAATATATTTACTTAAAAAAAAAAAAAAACTCAAGCAGAAGGGCATCTGATGTTTTACAGACATTCCAACACCTTCAGGAAATTTGAACTCACACCAAAGGGTCTGACAGTCATTTGAGTCTCCATCTGTACTGGAACACATGTGCACACAATGCACACTGAATCGCTCCAATGGAAAAAAACAAAAAACAAAAAAGAAAACTAGTCTTAAATTATAGAGGTCCTCTACCATTCTTCTTAACCCCAGAGTCTTTGGCAGCTTGAAACAGAGTGACTTAGAGTGATCCAGTCACAAAGCTTCCTTTGCTGCTAGAAACCACAATGCTGAGCTCCAAGCAACTGCTGCTCCAAGAACACACCGACTATAAACTAAACAGCCCAGAAGAAATCCAAGACTGAGGGACAATTCGGGGAGAAAACGAGAAGAAGGCATTTCTTGTTCTGATTTACCCTGGACAGCCCCTTCTCTGTTTCTTCTAAGTTTAATTATTTGCTTCATGTTGTCAGCTTGTTACCAGGATTTCAGTTCAGTCGCTCAGTTGTGTCTGACTCTGTGACCCATGGACTGCAGCATGCCAAGCTTCCTTGTCCATCACCAACTCCCAGAGCCTGCTCAAACTCACGTCTATCATGGCGGTGATGCCATCCAACCATCTCATCCTCTGCTGTCTCCTTCTCCTCCAGGATTTAGATATGCTCAAATTGATTTTGGGGCTTCCCTGGTGGCTCAGACAGTAAAGAATCTGCCTGCAATGCACAAGACCCGGGATCCATCCCTGGGTCAGGAAGATCCCCTGGAGTAGGGAATGGCTACCCACTCCAGTATTCTTGCCTAGAGAATCCTATGGACAGAGAAGCCTGGCGGGCTACACTCCATGGGGGTCACAAAGAGTCAGACACTGAGTGATTAACACACACAAATTATTTTTCACAATTCTTTCTTGTAACTAAAAATATCCCTGCCATCTTCCGATCCCTGAGCTGTATAAAACAACCTTTTAATATATATTCTGGGAGTAAAACAAGTGGAAATTTTAGATTCCATTGGGGTGCAACCACTATTTGGGGGCATGTTATTGACATCGAATTAACTGCCGTCATTTATTATAATGTTAGTATACAGATTATGTTTTATCTATTATGCATCATCTCATTTAATCTTTAAAGTAAACCTACTATTATCACCCTGATTAATAGATGAGAAAATTGAGTCTTAACAAGGCTGCTACTTGTCCAAGGTCATACAGCTCAGAAACAGGCCAAAAGTGAAACGGTGAGTTGCTCAGTCATGTCTACTCTCTGTGACCCCATAGACTGTAGCCCGTCAGGCTCATGTATCCATGGAGTTTTTCAGGCAAGAATACTGGAGTGCATTGCCATTCCCTTCTCCAGGGGATCTTCCCAAACCAGGGATTGAACCCAGGTCTCCTGAATTGGCAGGCGGACTCTTTATCACTGCCCATCTGGGAAGCCCCCTGGCTGGGGGACCATGAGTGAATCGTGAGCATCTCATATCTTCCATTTCTGTGCCATATTTCCATGCTGTGGAGATGTATTTATCTTATATTTATAGAACCCAGATAGTATGATAGGTAGGTGTCATTGCTATGGTTATCTGTATCTACGATTATCACGGTCACATACTCAAGTAAATCACAACCCACAGATAAGTTAACCCAGCTCAGCCACCCAAATGACACAGAGTCCTTTTCAGGAGGTTAAATAAAAAGCCTCCACTGCAGCTGTGACTTAAAGAAGCCCCCATCCAGAGAAGGAGGGAGTGAAACAGTGATAGTATGCCACAGTGACTCATAAAGTTCTAGTTTAAACTCTGTTGGCTCCCCCACAAATAATCCATGGCATAGTAATCCTGTTCTAAACTTTATCTTACATTTCAACAGCTCTTTGGGCCATCTCAACTGATACAGTTCAAATTTCCTGCTGGTCAGGTAGCACTAATATCTGCATTTCCCTTTTATTCCCTCCACATCATTTCTGGGCTGTCTTCACTGAGGAGCCACGTCCAGAGAGGGGGTGAAAATTGAAACTGGAGCGCAGCGGTGGGGGCGGCAAAGCCAGGAGCATGGAAGGACTCATTAATCAGGGATCCAGAGCTGCCACTGATGAGAATCTGGGACCCGGGCATATTCGTCCCCTAGGGGGAATGTGGAAATGCTTGGCTTCTTTCTTTTTTCTTTTCCTGTGGTGCCTCAAAAAATGTGCAAGCTCTGGCTCCTAGCCAGTGGGGTGATTTCTTTGTTTAAAGGAAAGTGTAAAGTATTTTCACATTAAATGAAGAACTTCAGACATCTCCGGGCATCTGTCCTTTGAGGGCTTGTTAAAATTCAACAAAAGCCCATTTATACTTTAAGAGAACCTCTTCTTCCTTTGCTGGGTTGCCTTGGGGATTTTCATTTCTTTCTGCAACACCACTCTATTTTGTCTTAGCTCTTCCTCTCAGAGGAATTATGGCTACATTTTTTATTTTTAAACCCTCAGATCTCTCCTGTTCTTTTAAAGTCTCATCTATGTTCTTAGTATTCATCTTTAACAAAAAATCTAAGATATATGAGTTGATTTTAACTGCCTCTGTTCACTTGTTAGGGGTGACAGAAACATTTGTTTCTGATTTTTGAAATTACGAACATCACAAGAGATTTACTAAGAAACTAGCTTTCCCTGAGTTTGCGACTTTTCATTCCAAGTTTTGTAAGACTCCTATATATCTTAAATTTTCACAAGGGATATCAGGAAATAATTTTAGGAGGAAATATCCAATTTAAAGTTAATCCCTGCCGCCTCTATTTATCTGGAAACACTCATACATCTTGCTTTTTGGGTGGTGAATAAAAAGACTCTTCACCAGAGTGAAGAAGAATGTAAATTATGGGAAGTTTGAGTTTCTTTCACTGCCATGTGCCCATTAGCCTGTAGAGTGCCTCATACATATTAGATACTCAGAAACTGTTGTTTGAAGAAATAAATGAATACATTTTCAAATAATAAAACATTAAGCCTTAAAAAGGTTTGAATTGGCTCTTTTGTCTCTTATAATTAAGCACTTTAACTTTTTCTCTAGCACTAATTATACATTAATTCACAGTGAACTATAAATCATAATACAAGGAGATCAAACCAGTTGATTCTAAAGGAAATCAACCATGAATATTCACTGGAAGCGCTGATGCCAAAGCTGAAGCTCCGATACTTTAGCCTACTGATGAGAAGAGTTGACTCTCTGGGCAAGACCCTGAGGCTGGGAAAGACTGAGGGCAAAAGGAGAAGGGGATGACAGAGGATGAGATGGTCGGATGGCATCACCGACTCAATGGACCTGAGTTTGACCTAACTCCGCAAGATGGTGAAGGACACAGACACCTTACATGTTGCAGTCCACAGGGTCACAAAGAGTCAGACATGACTTTGCAACTGAACAACCACCTTATAGGAATCATAGAAACACAGCTTTTCTCACAAACAGGGTAGATTGCTGCTGTATATCTAGATCTCCTTGGGTATAGTGCCTGTAACAGAGGCACTGTGGACAACCAGCTCAATAGAGCACCACGGGCTTCCTGTGGCTGTAGCACAGCCATCTTGGATTGTGACACACGTAATTCCATATCTTCAATGTTACACGTGAAGAAGGATTAGTCTTTATTATTGTTGGAGAACTCTTCATACCAAAAGAATGTTTAAGTGAGATTACTTCCTGCCTAATTATGTTTGATTAGATCTTCTGGGATAATGAAAACTGATTATGTGCATGACCCTGGATACTTTTTTCACTACATAATAGAGAATGTAAGTAATGTCTTTCATGGAATTTAATTGATTGAAAAACTACTTGTTTTAATCCTGTGGCAGATTTTCCATGAAAATTTTGGGGGAAAGCCTTACAAGTGAAACTGAAAATTATTTATTTGAAATAAGTCTAGATAACAGACTATATAGAATAGACTGACAGTCTAGATAGATAGACTGTTCTATTTAGACTTATTTCAAATAAATAATTTTCAGTTTCACTTGTAAAGCTTTCCCCACAAACTCATATCTATCTATCCTATCTAGGGCTTATCTGGTGGCTCAGATGGTAAAGAATGTGTCTGAAATTTAGGAATGCCAGGTTCAGTCCCTAGGTTGGGACTCCCCAGAGAAGGGAATGGGAAGCCACTCCAGTATTCTTGCCTGGAGAATCCCATGGACAGAGGAGCCTGGTGGGCTACAGTCCATGGGGTCACAAAGAGTCGGACATCACTGAGCAACTAACACTTTCACTTTCAACCTGAGCATGCGTGCTCAGTTGCTTCAGTCATGCCCAGTTCTTTTCGAATCTGTGGACTATAGCCCACCAAGCTCCTCTGTCCATGGGATTCTCCAGGCAAGAATACTGGAGTGGATTGCCATGCCCTTCTCCAGGGGATTTTCCCCTCCCAGGGATTGAACCCAGGTCTCCTGTGTCTTCTGCATCACAGGCAGATTCTATACCACTGAGCCACTGGGGTAGCCCTTCATCCTATCTATTATCTACCGAATCTACTTATGAGATGAGCAGCCAAGGCTGAGAACCACCCCTGTAACTGCAGTTGGTTCTTCCTTGAGGACACTGCTTCCTCAGGAGTCCCCTTAACAGGTGGCTCTTTTCCACACTCTCCTACCCCTGGGCCTGTGCATGGGTCATGCACTTGTCCCTTGTCAGTATTTCTCAGCAATTCTTTCTCCTTCATCAATTCTTCCCACTTTAAACCTCATGCTGTGAGAGCTCATGTTACCTTTCCCTGTTGCACTCATTTGCTGGCTGCTAGGTCACTTCCCTTTTTTTCTTTTGGAATTTAATTCTTAGATAAAGGTCACTCTCTCCTAAACTACTCCTGTCTTAATTCTTGCTGATTTCAAAATCTATGCAGATGCTCCTTCAGTCTAACTTCTTGGTGCCCTGCCCTCCTCTCTCTAAAATGATCACCTTCCATCTATGTAAGACAGACAGTACTAAGGTTAGACCATATAGTTTCTTTTCTTTTTACTAACAACTCTTAACTTCCTTATGGTTTTTCCAGTAGTCATGTAGGGATGTGAGAGTCAGATCATAAAGAAGGCTGAGCACCGAAACAATAGATGTTTTCAAGCTGTGGTGCTGGAGAAGGCTCTTGAGAGTCTCTTGGACAGCAAAGAGATCAAATCAATGAATCCTAAAGGAAATCAACCCTGAATATTCATTGGAAGGACTGATGCTGAAGCTCCAATACTTCGGCCACCTGATGCAAAGAGCTGACTCATTGCAAAAGACCCTGATGCTGGGGAAGATACAGGGCAGGAGGAAAAGGGGACTTAGAGGATGAAATGGTTGGATGGCATCATTGAGTCAATGGAAATGAGTTTATGTAAACTCTGGGAGATATTGAAAAACAAGGAAGCCTGGTGTGCCGCAGTCTATGGGGTCGCAGAGTCGAACATGACTGAGCAACTGAACAGCAACTTAACTTCCCAAAATTGCATTTTTCAGGAATCTCTCTCCATGACTATTATTTTTTGCCTTTCCAGTTCATGCTTATTTATACATCATGGGGGCCAAAATCGATTGATTATACCACTTTTTAATTGTCACCCTTATGATTTTATGAACTGTCTTTCTTATTTACCTACCTTATATCCCATGACCCATCATTCTAATTTCTCCCTCTCTCCCTTTCTTCCCTCTTTTCCTGCCTCTCTCCCGCCCTCCATCTCTCTCTCCTTGATTACACTTGTCTTGCAGAATTTCACCCATGGTTAATCCATGGTTAAATCCATCTCTCTGCCTACTCCACATCTGTTCCCATACAGCTGAATATGACTGCAGAAAAACACAACCATAACGATTGTCTTCCTTTAAATTTATGACCTCTAATCTCAAGTGGGCTCTTAATGTTGCCTGGCAATCATATTATATTTCCCTAGTCCATTCATTCTTTTACTCTCCCTGAAAAATAATTCCTACTCTTGCTTCTCTCCTCAAACTCATGATACTTCTTCTTAAATCCTAACTCTTAGCTGATGACCTTGTTTTCAGATAAAATAGAAACAGAAGAGCGCTTCCACAAGGTCCTACCATAACAACTAACCACCAACCTGTATCTGTTCTCTGGACTGTGGATGATTTAAACTCGTTCCTATCTAAAGACAGTTCTTCCACTGGGCAGGAGACTGTTTGCTTACTCTCCTAGACATTGTTGTCCCTCTTGTTTTATTTTCCTCTACTTCCTACTAGATCATGTATAACAAACGTGCACTATTACTCCTGTCTGAAAAAAGAAAAGGATTTTATTGACTCTATCATCCCATTCAGCTAGCACTTAATTTTCCATTTCCTTTTATCTAAAAAAAAAAAAAAAAGGTTTCAAAATGTTGTCTAAATTAACAGTCCTCAATTCTTCTCTCTTTTCCTATCTTTCTTTCTTACAGGCTCTCCAGTCAAGCTTTGGAACTCACCACACTAATGAAATTTTTCTTGTCTAATCACCAATGAATTTCATGTTACTAAATCCAAACCAGTTCTTGTTCATCATCTCATTTGACCCGTCATCAGAATTTGATACAGTTGACCACTCCCCATCCTCCTCAAAAGTTTCCTCATGTGGACTGCAGGATACTACAGTCTTCAGGTTTTCTCTTTTCCTCATTGGTTGCTTCAGCTAATACTCCTTTGAGGGTTTCTCTATATCCCCCTGACAGGAATCACTGGAGCGATTCAGGCCTAAGACCCCAAAGCCTTCTCTCCCTACACTATTTCGGGTATCACATCTCTTTTTTAGATGATTTCAAAAATCATTTCTCCATGGACAACTCCCAGATGGATAACTGCATCCTGGACCTCTTCTCTAAACTCAACATCTCTCTATTTAGATATCTAATAGGTATTTCAAGTTCAGCAACTCCAAAATCACGCTCTTACCATTCCCTCCAAATCTGTCCTTCACAGAGTCTTCTCCATATCAGTAAATGACAAATCCACATTTCATTTGCCAACACCCAAATCTCTAAATTTTTCTCCTCATAATTTGCTTTTAATCCATCACCAAGTACCACTCAATC
This sequence comes from Bos javanicus, assembly GCF_032452875.1. Classification (NCBI taxonomy): domain Eukaryota; kingdom Metazoa; phylum Chordata; class Mammalia; order Artiodactyla; family Bovidae; genus Bos; species Bos javanicus. The sequence continues at coordinate 24,977,543 of NC_083871.1, read as the reverse complement.
TACCTTTAAAATACATCTATAATCCAACCATCTGTATTCACTTCATCTGTATCAGCTTAGTCCAAAGCATCATTTTTTGAATGAATAATTGCAGTGAATAGTCTCATTTCTGCCTTTTTCACTCCAACAGTGTATTACCAATAAACTGACTTTCAAATCATAAATTCAAACATGTCACTGTTGTACATAAACCCTCCAAAGGGTTCTCATCTCACTCAGTAAAAACTAAAGTCCTTACATTGGTCTATACAATCTGGTCCTGGTGATGTCTCCATGGTCAGCTTCACTGGTTGCTCCATTCTGGTTATACTGGTTGCTCCATTATGCTCCTCTTCTCACACTCCATGAATAATCTGCCTTCAAAGCTTTTGCATTCATTTTCTCAGCAAAACCATATTCTATCATAAATACACATGAATGGATTTTTGTCTGTTTCTACTGAAGTATAAACAGCATTCTCAGAGAAGCATTCCCTGGCCACCATATTTAAAATTCCATTCCCTATTCCTCTTATATATTTTTTCTATAATTTCTGTCAATATCTAGCTTACTATATATTTATTTTATCTTTTACCTATCTCCTTCTAGGAGAGTATGGGTTTCATTCTGGTGTGTTAACTACTCTACTTCCAGGCACTAATGCATATTTATTGAAAAAAAAAGTGAGTGAGTGAATGAATACAACAATGCTTATGATTATCAAATGACAGAGTATTGATATATCAGGGGAAAATGACTGCAAGCAAGAAAAAGAGGGGAAAAAGCATCAAGTATTTTAAATAACATTAAAACGAAAGGCCCTTTACCTAAGAATTATGTTATTACTATATTCAAAGAGCTAAAACCTAAGTACCGATTGTGTAAGATACTTTCCTATATTTACAGCTATACAGCTTGAGACTCATGGTTACCAAAAACTGTTCTTCATAAGAATCTGATGGAATATTAAGATACAGTTCAATGAATCGCCTAATGTTCGATAGTTCAAATCAATTTGTACAGAAGAGAAAACTTACGAGACTCTACTAGCCATCACAAAAATATAAGACGATTTAGACCATCTATCTCATTTAGTGATCTTCATTAATTTTATGATGTTATTCTTTTACGGTCTAAAATGGAAAACCTAAACCTTTAGGGCCAAAATAAAGTCTCATATGCAGTGGGGAAACCTGTCACCCTTGATGGAGATTTGCACTTGGATTTTACATAGAACACTGGACAATTCCACTAGCTCTTACACAGTCCTCTTTACTGTAATCAATTATTAGCACTTCACATGCTTGTGGGGTTTTATACCAACCACACTGTTAAGTAGTCTGGGCTTCTTCTCCTGCCAGTAACTATAGAGTTACTTCTGAAGATCTGATCCTTTTTTTTCTTTTTTTTTTTTCCCAGTGAGTGAAAAGCAACCAGAGACAGCTTGAAGAATTCCAAATGCTGTCCAAAAAAAAAAAAAAAAAACCAAAAAAACAAAAAAACCAGACTGAATTAGCCAAGGGAGGAGAAGGGAAGTGGAAAAGAGCAGTCACACAAGTTCATGGGCCTGGCTTTTTATCATGCCTACTCTGGGGGCCACATCAGTGGCCTTGCTTTCGTGCCAGAAGCAGTGCAAGTCATAATTAGAATATGGAATATTGCAAAGAAAGGGGAAAAGGCCCCATCTGTGCAGCCACTTTAACTACAAGCCCAGAACCTGTTTTATAGCCGAGGCACAAAGACCGTATTAATACATGTGGTTAGTTCCTTCTCTATACATACTGTGGATTCATTGTGTCTGCTTTTCCTAGGTGGAGCAAACACAGACATACAATATTTTGTTCTCTTTTTGCTGTTACACTTCCTTTCTCACCAGATGCAGCAAACCCCTTCCTAAGCCATTCTGTCTGTACTGCTCGGCATGCTGACACCCATCAGCTTGCAAGTGAGCGCGGCTGTCAACGCTGGATATTTTCTCCTCCATTGTCACTGGTCTAATGACATCCTCTGGTTTATGTGCTTTTCTCTCCAACACCACCATAAGCTAGAATAACTCACTCAGTCCGGGTGTGAGGCACTTCTCCTATAATTCATGCCAAGAAAAGGAAATCCCTAGACTTATGGACAAATAGTGTAGCATATGTATGGAGCACTCAGCAGTCTCCATGTGTAAACTTTCATTTAATATAATGAAATAAAGCATTTCAATGTACATAGTGCTTTTTTTTTTTCAGATAAAGAATTAGGGATGAGAGATATTAGAAAAATAGGACCATTATTCGCCAGTACCACCTTGAGAGTGAGAGTTTTACATATTTAGGTGGATTTTAGAGTCTAGAATGCTGTGGGAGCCTAATAAATGACTATTAATTATTATTTAAGTACAAATGTTGACTGAGTCATAAGGTAAATGAATGCCTTTGGGAATATTCTTTAGATAACAGTAATGTATCCAGACTTGCTATCAGGGTTTGAATAGGTGTGCTTACTCCAGTATCAGCATGAAAATACCATACACATTTTTTAATTTCCAGAGGCCAGTGGTGCCCAGCACTTAGTAGGTATCTCCAAATATGCTTTAAACAGTTGAACTGAATTTCCTGGATTTTTATAACCTCTATGGGTTTTTGTTTTGGCAGCTACAGCCAATTGAGAACTGTTTTCTGGCTGCTGTCAACATAAATATTTGAAAGTGTTAGTGGCTTAGTCGTGTCTGACTCTTTGCGACCCCATGAACTGTAGCACACCAGGCTCCTCTGTTCATGGGATGTCCCAGGCAAGAATACTGGAGTATGCTGCCATCCCCTTTTCCAAAACATAAATACTTAGGAGCAATGATTTAGGATTTTGTTCAGCAGTTCTTGTCTATGAAAGTTACTTCTCTTCAGAATTTTTCTTTGTTAGAGTAAGAGAAGTCATTAGAATCAGAGAAGTCCAAGTTTCAAGGCACATTGTTCTGTGTGATTTATCTCTAATGTATTTATTTGGATTTTTATCTTCTAAACTTAGTACATGTCTTTGTAGCCAGCTTCAGTAACAGTAATTTTGCAGCAGAGATGTTTGTTTAAACCCAGGTGTTTTGTATTTTAAAGTTGATACCATTCTCTCTGTAATGGTCAGCGAAGGGTAAAAAGGAATGGAAACACTGAGCCACAGCCCACCTTAACAATAATCACAGACTGTAGTAGCTCTGCCTCATCTAATGTGGAAATCATCATATAAGAGTTGCATAATTAAACAAAAATGGAGCCAGCTAACAACAAAAGGGAAGAAAAAAAGTAGGAAAAGACATAATTAAGATTGAAACAAAGTTTGTTAAGAAATTCCTACAAAGTTTTGGATAGAAAGATCTGTGAAAAAGATCACTTAAATTGTTATGTCTGCTATGGTTCTGAATTTTTAAATAGCTTTGTTTTCTGAATTTGGATTAGAACTTTGGTTGATTTGGGCCTGAGGGCTGATCTTATATTTCTAGAATCTCTACCAGATGACTTATCTCTTCCAGTTCTTTTTTACTATTTTTAAAGAGAATTTCTTAAACAGTTAACCATATCATACATGGCTATAATTTTGTGCTTGCTACAGAATCATTTTCTTACTGTTGTTTCTCAGTTAATGGGTCAAAATAGTCATGAAGAGCTTGTTATGTGCTGGCATTGTGCTAAGCAAAGCTCCCTTCATTTACATTAATAAATACAAAATCTTAAATAATCAACATTCCCCCCACTCAAGGCTATTAGGTTAAATACAAAAATAAGAAATTAGAGATGACTTCAGCAGGCTGGCAAAATAGGAGGTCTCCGGCTCCTTTGTGCCCTCAGCAACTATAATCTGGCAGCCATCCACAGATAGAAGTATCTTTGTGGGAACTTTGGGACCCACGCAGGAGACTGAAACTCCAGTGGAGTCCAAGACTAAGGAGGGGTATTTTGAGAAGGCAGGCCCACGCACAGGTGGCTGACTCACCAATCATGGTCCTGGATGCATGCGTGCTCAGTTACTCAGTCATGTCCAGCTGTTTGTGACCCCATGGACTGTAACCTGCCATGCTCCTCTGTCCATGAAATTTTCCAGGCAAGAATACTGGAGTGAGCTGCCATGTCCTCTTCCAGAGGATCTTCCCTACCCAGGGACAGAACCTACTTCTCCTGTGTCTCCTGCATTTGCAGGTGGATTCTTCATCACTGAGTCAACTGGGATGCCCATAGTCCTAGATATAGACCCAAAAATAGCTCCGTCTCCTGTAGAACTGGCTTAACTGCAACCCCAAATGGCCTTGGCTCTGCTGCCAGGACCACCCACCAGGGGACCCAGCAGGAGTCATGCTGATAGGTGCCTTGGATAACAGGCCTGCTGACATTGGTCCTGGGTATGGTCCTGTGACCTGACTCCAGCCCCTCTTAGCTAAAACCTGGAGGCAATTCTGCCCATCTGTTCCCCATACTCATCCCTCCTGAGGCAGGCCGCCACCCTCAATCTGATAGCAGATCCAGAAATGGCTCTATCACTGAACCTCAGCCTCTCTCAGCTATGGTGTCACAGAAGTCCTGCCTGCCCAGAGACTTGATGGGAGAAACACTTGTCTTTGCCCCTGGAAGCAGGCCCACTGAACTCCAACCAACTGCAGAGCCTAAAACAGCCCTGAGGTACTGGCATGAAAACAGACACTAGACCAATAGAAGAGAACAGAGAACCCAGAAATAAACCCATGCATATACAGTTAACTAATCTTTAACAAGTGTGCCAAGAATACCCAGTGAGGAAAGGACAGTCTCTCCAATCAGTTGTGTTTGGGAAACCCAATATCCATGCGCAAAAGAATATAACTGGACTCTTGTCTTATACCATACACAAAAAATGAAACTGAAATGTATTAAAAACTTACATATAAGAACTGAAACTATAAAACTCTTACCAAAAAATGCAAGGAAAAGATTTTGACATTGGTCTTTTTAATGATTTTTTTGGGTAGCACACCAAAAGCATGGGCAACAGATGCAAAAATGAACAAGTGGGACTACAGCAAGCTAAGAAGCTTCTGTGGAGCACAGGACACAGTAAACAACATGAAAAGACAGCTTAGAGAATGGGAGAAAATATCTTCATTCCATGTATCTGATAAGGGGTTAATGTAAAAAACATATACAGCTAATATAAAAAATTAACATGATTTAAAAGTGGAAAAAGGACCTGAATAGACATTTTTCCAAAGAAGACATACAAATGGCCAAAAGGTATATACAAAGGTACTCAACATTACTAATTCTGCTGCTGCTGCTGCTGCTGCTGCGTCGCTTCAGTCATGATCGACTCTGTGCGACCCCACAGATGGCAGCCTACCAGGCTCCTCTGTCCCTGGGATTCTCCAGGCAAGAATATTGGACTGGGTTGCCATTTATTCTGAGGGAAACGCAAACCAAAGCCACCATGAGCTATCACTTCACATCTGTTAGGATAGCTGTTATCAAAAAGATTTGAGATAATGAGTATTGGGGAGGATGTAGAGAAAAGGGAACATTTTTACACTGTTGGTGGGAATGTAAACTGGTGCAGCCATTATGGAAAACAGTATAAAGATTTCTAAAAAGATTAAAAATAGAAATACCATATGAACTACCAGCAATCTCACTTCTGAGCATTATCTAAAAGAAATAAAATCAGTTATCTCCAACAGGAATCTACCCTTTCATGTTCACTGAAGCATAGTTCACAATAGCCAAGATATGGCAACAACTTATGAGCCCAAGAGATGGCTATGGATAAAGACATGTGGTGGGTGTACATATATGTGTAAATATTCATTCATACACACACACACACACACACACACACACAATGGGATATTATTCAGCCATAAAACAGAAGGACATCCTGCCACCTGTGACAACATGGACCTTATGCTAAGTGAAATAAAGTCAAATAGAAATATAAATACTGCATAATCTCATTTATACGTGGAACTTTAAAAAATTGAACTCATAGAACCAGAGAGTGGAAAGGTGATTGCCAGAGGCCAGGGGAAAGTCAGGAGAGCTAGTGAGAAGGTACAAATATTCAGTTATGACATGAATTCATAAATATGATAACTATAGTTAATAATACTGTACTGCATAAATGAAATTTGTTGAGAGTTGATCTTAAGTATTCTCAACACACACACATATTCTCACGTTTGGTACAAACATCACTTCTGATATGAAATATTTAAAAGCCAGTGTGCCACTTCCATCTCTTTTTGACAGCAAATTTGGAGGCTATGTTTTGGTCTATATTCTTAAGTCACCATTTGGTGGAGTTTTGCTCTAAAAAACTTATCTTCTTTAGATTTTTATGATTGATAAATAAAGTTTTATTATGTGAAGTCATTGATATAACAAGGGTTTTTTTTAATTAATGCAAATTTCCTAGCTATACTAACTAATAAGAGCCCTTTATGTATAATTACATAAGTAAAGCATGTATATATTAATTTTATTCCCTCCCCTACTAGATTTGAAAAACAACACATGGGACTTGTCTTTAAATACTCAATAGCTAGGCATAATCAATATCTTATACATAAAGAACAGTGGTTGAATGCTTAGTGGAAAAAAAGGAACTGAAGCCTATATATTTTTTTCATATATATGTATACATATATTTTTTTATGAAAGTGAAAGTCGCTCAGTCACGTCCAACTCTTGGTGACACCATGGGCTATAGCCCACTAGGCTGCTCTGTCCGTGGAATACTCCAGGCAAGAATACTGGGTAACCATTCCTTTCTCCAGGGGAATCTTCCTGACTCAGGGATTGAACTCAGGTCTCACGCACTGCAGGCAGACTCTTTACCAAGATGTGGCTTTCCTGGTCCCTCTGTCTGTCTCTTCTTATTCACAGTCTAGCCAATCCTCCCTCTCTGTTCAGAAATTCCTGCCTATGATACCAAGGAAGATTTAGCTTCATCATAAAATTACCTAGGTTCTCCTAAGAGCTTAAAAATTGAGAAAAAAAAGTCCACAAAGACTTGTGGCTCATTCTTCTTTTTCCTGCCCTACATCTTTACTAAAATGATTACATATAGAGCTGCTTGCCTGCTTGACAGGGAAAGGAGAAAAGAAGCTAAAATCTCAACAAGGCATCCAAAGCTCTAGAGACACTGATTCTCTGCCAAACTGTATCCACAAGAAGAAACCTATTTATCTTCTATATATACACACACAGACACACACGTGTGTGTATTATGTATATATGTATGTATATACATACCATTGTTGTTTTGTATTAAAGTAATAGGTACTCCAACAATTCAGGTGGACTAGCTCTCTTTCCAATATCAGAAATGATAGTTATATAACTTAATAAAGTCTGTTACCATGTAAAAGTAACCTCACAATACCTCATGGTTTTAGGATAGAACCAATACTCAGACCCTTAGAAATATACTGCCAATTCAAAAATAGTTGAGTTAGGAAGTCCTATGAGAAACTGACCAGATTTGTTTTTCAGATATTACACTATTTTCTTGGCCTCTGATCCTGGGGAAGTGTTGGCACATGGCTCCAGTTCCTGCTCTTCAGATTTGCTTCCTGAATGGAGAACCCCGGGCCCTGCTTTCCTTTGTTCAGGTGGCCAATTATGTTGAGGGTGGTACTCATAGGGCAGAATGCTGTTACAGCTACTTGTTTCAGTCTGGCCAGCTCTGCAAGCCTTTGTTCTACTTGCGGCCAGTGAACCCCAATTCTGGAGAGGTTAGTTTCCCACTCGTACTGCCCACCCAGGCAGGGAGCTTGAACTGAGCATTGGGTTTCCCTGTCAATCTCATCTTTTTCCATTCACTTTTACCCTCCTCTGGTTCTGAGCTGAACCCAACATGGTTTTCCCTTAGTGAACTGTTGTGTTGTTCTAGGCATTAATATCATTGTCAGCACAGTTGTGTGAACAAGTTTTACTGGTTATTTTGGGCTTCTTCTGCCAGTAGGAACACTAAGTCTATAATAGCAATCAAATGCTTTGGACAACTGTTCATTCCATACTTGTCACTTGCCAATTCAACTGCAGAGGCTTTCAAATTTCTATTTAAAGATTTAAAATATTCAGATTTATTTTCAAATTTAAAGATTTGAAGAGCATAAACAAAAATATGAAAATAGAAAATAAGTTTAATTTATAACCCCATTACTCGGAAATAAACAGCTAAATTTTGATATACTTTTCAGTCCTCTTTATTTCTTAGCATTTATTAATTATATGTATACCTAAACACATATGCACACATGCCTAAACTTTTTCAAAGCTGAAATTGCAACTTATAAGTTTTAAAATTATATTACAAAAATGTTCAGTCTTCAATTGTTGTTACATGATTCCTAATAACTAAAACAATTTGAGTCACTTTATATGCAAACCATCCACTTTTCCACGCACATATGGAATTTTTCTCACTTTCTGCTACTCTGAATACTTTCAGATTGACTGTCCTTATACCATTTGTGCATGTATAATAATTTACACAAGATCATTTTCTAGAACTGGGTTTTCTGGGCAAAAATGCAGATAAATGTTCATGTATCTTGGTTTACTATTTCAGGTTTCTTTCTTACAAGGTTTGGGAAAGTACATCACACCTTTTATAGCATTAATAATTACTGTTTTTAACCTTCATTAGATATTAAAATTAGATGTAATTATAGATATAAAGTAATGCTCAAAATTCTCCAAGCCAGGCTTCAGCAATATGTGAACCGTGAACTTCCTGATGTTCAAGCTGGTTTTAGAACAGGCAGAGGAACCAGAGATCAAATTGCCAACATCCACTGGATCATGGAAAAAGCAAGAGAGTTCCAGAAAAACATCTATTTCTGCTTTATTGACTATGCCAAAGCCTTTGACTGTGTGGATCACAATAAACTGTGGAAAATTCTGAAAGAGATGGGAATACCAGACCACCTGATCTGCCTCTTGAGAAATTTATATGCAGGTCAGGAAGCAACAGTTAGAACTGGACATGGAACAACAGACTGGTTCCAAATAGGAAAAGGAGTACGTCAAGGCTGTATATTGTCACCTTGTTTATTTAACTTATATGCAGAGTACATCATGAGAAACGCTGGGCTGGAAGAAACACAAGCTGGAATCAAGATTGCCGGGAGAAATATCAATAACCTCAGATATGCAGATGACACCACCCTTATGGCAGAAAGTGAAGAGGTACTAAAAAGCCTCTTGAAGAAAGTGAAAGTGGAGAGTGAAAAAGTTGGCTTAAGCTCAACATTCAGAAAACGAAGATCATGGCATCCGGTCCCATCACTTCATGGGAAATAGATGGGGAAACAGTGGAAACAGTGTCAGACTTTATTTTTCTGGGCACCAAAATCACTACAGATGGTGATTGCAGCCATGAAATTAAAAGACGCTTACTCCTTGGAAGGAAAGTTATGACAAACCTAAATAGCATATTCAAAAGCAGAGACATTACCTTGCCAACAAAGGTCCATCTAGTCAAGACTATGGTTTTTCCTGTGGTCATGTATGGATGTGAGAGTTGGACTGTGAAGAAGGCTGAGCGCCGAAGAATTGATGCTTTTGAACTGTGGTGTTGGAGAAGACGCTTGAGAGTCCCTTGGACTGCAAGGAGATCCAACCAGTCCATTCTGAAGGAGATCAGCCCTAGGATTTCTTTGGAAGGAATGATGCTAAAGCTGAAACTCCAGTACTTTGGCCACCTCATGCGAAGAGTTGACTCATTGGAAAAGACTCTGATGCTGGGAGGTGGGAGGGATTGGGGGCAAGAGGAGAAGGGGATGACAGAGGATGAGATGGCTGGATGGCATCACTGACTAGATGGACGGGAGTCTGAGTGAACTCCGGGAGTTGGTGATGGACCGGGAGGCCTGGCGTGCTGCCATTCATGGGGTTGCAAAGAGTTGGACACGACTGAGCAACTGATCTGATCTGATCTGATAGATATGATTTGCCATTTTTGAATAACAGTCTAATATACTTGAGTTTGAGATTCAGTACTTCTCTCTGATTATGATATTCTTTATTCCTTCACTTTTCACAATTTTCTTTTCCTCCAAATTGTTTTCGTTTTCTGTTTGTTTCGATCCCTTCCCTTTCACATTAGAGGCTTTCATAAAATGCTTGCTAATCCTGGTTTCTTTACTGTATTTAGGATTGAAGGGCCTGAAAGCTGATTACAAGCCCTGTGCTTGTTATGGGGCCTTTGCTCTTGAGATGACAGTAAGAGGATCTGACTGGGCCATGTGTCGTCTCTGCGCCAGTGCCTTTATTCCCCTTCTTTGGGGCTGTACACATTTCCCACTGAAAAACCCTCTAAGGCCCTACCCAGAAGTTAAGTCCTGGCTGTAGAAGGGCCATAAAAAGGCAAAGGTACTTGAGGAGGAAGTCTCATTATGTAGTTGGCATGTGTACTCTTGATGCCCATGGGTTTTCTTTTGTCATATCACGCTTGTCCTCAATTTTTCCTTGTATCTCTCCGTCCAGAGATCCTGTCTGTCAATTTTCCATGGAGTTTGAACCAATGAATAGGGTGAAGGAGGGGCAGTTAGGGGAAAGAGTGGGAAAGGAGATAGGATCAGACAACTGCTTTTCAAATAGCTCTCATCCAACAGCTCTTTTATCAGCCTCACCCTCACTGTGGTACCTGTGGACATTGGTTCTTGAGTCTTTTGAAGACTCTGTGGTATAGATCAGGCCATGGCCTCTCATTCACGTTTCCCAGGCTTCAAAGCCCTGTGGCTATGGTCTCTACTCCTACTTTCAGTATCCTTGTGCGTCTGTGTCTTTTAAAATAATCACTTTAGTGATATTACAATAGGGTTTCAAGATTCAGCAGTAATGGACAGCCCAAAGACACCTTTGAACTTAGGTATTTCTCTTATAACACCATATGTTCAATAATAAGTTTTTTTTTTTTCCAAAGAAAATGGAGAGTTTTATAATTTAAGGATTTTAACTCATTAACCTCCATTATCATATGCAATATGACCAGACCTACTTTAGTAATTGTTTTTTGTATCCTATTTATACTACCTTCCTATTTCTTTTTGCCTTTTATTTTTCTTTCATTTAAAATAATCTATTTATGGTTTCTGGAATGGGTGCCATGCCCTCTTCCAGGGTATCTTCCCAAGCCAGGGGTCAAACCCAGGTCTTGTACATTGCAGGAAGATTCTTCATCTGAGCCAACTAAGCACATTTATATTACATTCCTATTCCTTTTTTTGGTTTTATTTTTCTTTCATCTAAAATAATATACTTATGATTTCTGGACAATTCTTTTACCATATATTTATAATTATAAAATCAATTCTCTTAACAAATCCTTTGACATTTTTGGTAAATTAAAAAAAAAAAAAACAACTGAGAATGCTTTTAACCTTACTTCCCCAATGTAATTTGGCACAGACACTTGGAAAACAGTATGAAGACTTCTCAGAAAACCAAATATAGAATTACCATATGATCCAAAAATCCCACTCCTGGGCTTATATCCAGAGAAAACTCTAATCCAAAAAGATACATTCACACCCCTATGTTCATAGTGGCACTGTTCATAATTGCCAAGACATGGAAACAACCTAAATGTCCATCAACAGAAGAATGGATGAAGATGTGTCACATAAATATAATGGAATACTACTCAGCCGTCAAAAGGATGGAATAATACCTTTTGCAGCAACATGGATGCAACTGGAGATTATCACACTAAAGTGAAGTAAATCAGAAAGATAAAGACAAATACCATATGATACCACTTATCTGTGGAATCTAAAATATGACACAAATGAATGTATCTGTGAAACAGAAACAGACTCATGGGCACAGAGGCTTCTGGTTGCCAAGGAGGGGCGTTAGAGGAGTGACGGAGGAGGAGGCAGGGCTTAGGAAATGTAAACTATGATACAGGGAATGGATAAACAGCAAGATGCTACTGTATACAACACAGAGAACAATAATCAGTATCCTATGATAAAACATAATGTAAAAGAATATACATATATGTGTATAACTGAATAAATCTGTTCTACAGTAGAAATTAATACATTATAAATCATACTTCAATAAAAATTTTAAAAAATTAAAAAATAATCTTACTTCCCCATCTTCGAAGGTACAATTTGTATATGAAGGTACAATATGTAAAGGCCCAAATGATGAAAGTTATCTTTGAATTATCATTCTTGTGTCAATTTTTTTTCAGAAACTTTCCACCTTTTTTGCATTTACTTGTACTATCATTTTTACAATCATTATTTAGACATAATTTTACTCTACAGGCTTTCATGTGATTTTTATTACACAATTTTCTTTTTTTTTATTTTATTTTTAAACTTTACATAATTGTATTAGTTTTGCCAAATATCAGTTCTTGAGTTTTGCTATTGATTCATTTCTGTATCAACTAGTAGTTCTTCAAGTACCTTTTTCAGGAATGCTATGAGAGTTTCTGAATTTTGTAATTATGACATATTTCTTTGGTCACTCTACACAATGTTTTAGCTCAGTATAGAATTTAAGGCTAGTGATATTGGAAAACTGCTGACATTCTTTGCTTCTAGTATTCAACTATTTTAGGTATCATTTAGTACACAAGCTCTGGTGTATAAAAAATAGAGTATTTTCCATAATTCCTTTTGATTTCATAATCTCAATTTCTGATCTGACCATTCCTTAGGTCAGGTGAAAATCTCAGTCCTTTCTGAAATACTCATCTTAGACTTGTTCCCTCGTTCCATATACTTAAAACCTGTGTTTGAGGTTGGGGGAGGAATGGTAAGGGAACAGGACAAATGTCTTGGTTTGTCTGAGACTGAGAAGATTTCCTGCTACAAGTGGGGCAATCCTAGGTAACCTGGGACAGGTGACTCATCCTAGATGTTGACCCCAGTCTTTGGGGATGACCCTTGTAGAGGATTCACAGGCTCTTAGAATTCAGCTGCTTCCTTCCTGCTTCCTGTACATGCTTGCGTGACAGGATCCTTTCACTTACCTTCCAGGGATCATGTGTACCCAGTGGGATAACACGGCCAGGTATCTAGCTATCTAGCTATTTATCTACCTACCTGACTATCTATCTTGCCTGCCTGCCTGCCTGCCAGCCAGTTCTGCAGCAGAACTGCTAAAGAACAAGATGTGGCTTCCCTGGTCCTTCTGTCTGTCTCTTCTTATTCACAGTCTAACCAATCCTCCCTGTCTGTTCAGAAATTCATGCCTATGATACCAAGGAAGATTTAGCTTCATCATAAAATTATCTAGGTTCTCCCAAGAGCTTAAAAATTGAGAGAAAAAAAATTCACATAGACTTGTGGCTCATTCCTCTTTCCTGCCCTACATCTTTACTAAAGTGGTTACATATAGAGCTCCTTGCCTGCTTGACAGGAAAAGGACAAAAGAAGCTAAAATCTCAACAAGGCATCCAAAGCTCTAGAGACACTGATTCTCTGCCAAACTGTATCCCCAACAAGAAACCTATTTATCTTCTTAACATTGGGATTTAAATTTCAAAAATATTTTAACAGAATATTGGAAGCCCCTTTGAGTTGCAGATTTAGATTTCTTGTCAACTCAGCAACAATGGTCAATTATCAACACAGTAAAGATAGTTAACTAATCAGCTACCAGCCTGATTTAGCTTACGTTTCAAAGCACCATGAGCTCATGTAAGTGTAACCTCTGTTCTTAAGGATCCTTTGGTCTTAATAAATTCTATTTACTTATATGAACACAAAGTTATGCTTTTTGCTCTTTGAAAACCATGTATACAATGAATATAACAAAATCAAAGTAATTTTTCTGTAACTGATAGTCCTATACTCTCCCCAGCATGTTGTGAACACAACCTTGGAATACATATGATAACTCCAGACTATTCACTACCTCAAGAGAAAGTCGAGTAAGTAACCTGAAGTTAATGGACATAAGATTCAGAGAGACAGACTTTTCTTTAAAAACAGAAAATCAATCCCCTCCAACCAGTGCTTGGAAAGTTTCCCTGGGCTGTATGCACTTTCTCACAGATCTACCTGCATGACACTGCTGGTGCCCATCAGAGGAAACAGCTCTGGAAAGAAAGAATAACAAATACTCCTTGGCATAGTTGAGGCCACCCCTCATGTAATGTTGCTTTTCCTCCTTATTGCTTGCTTTGGGGGGCTGGGGATCGACAACACTGTTGAGATAAGGGGTAGAACATCAAGGTTTTCTGTAGAAGACTTCCTTATTTATGTTGCTTCTGAGTCTAATCAAATAACCCTAATCTTCACTATTCTCATGGAATGTATTGATCTCTGCTTCCCAAGCTAGGAATAGTGTGACCAGGAGAAGTGCTGACTTCTGGCCATGAACATCAGTGCGCCTGTCGGCCCATGAGGCATTCTGACAATATCTATCATAACCGTGTGTGTGCCATGACTTCTATTCTCAGTTTTTCAATTGCATTCAAGGTATATTTGTATTCAAGTTTATATCCATCAATGCCTGCTAAATATTTTACATTTCTGACCATTCTTGGTCTTTCATGTTGAGTTCTGTAGTACTCTGGAATCACAAAGGAAGATATGTACCTGGACATTGGTTTGCATACCTTGTTATTTTGCAATTGATCCATGTTTGCCTTTTTATTCCCCACCTCCCATTAGTTTTGGCTTCGATTGGTTTCCTTAGCTTTTATTTACATTTATCATAGATTTAGAAATCCAAGACAACGGTTAAAATGATTAAATAAACTTTGTCAGCTATGTTGCGGCTGTCTAGTCACTATACTCTTTGCCTGAATGTATTTATAAATGAATGCCTGCATCACAGCTGGCTAGTGGTCAGTGGATGCTCTGGGAGAAAGTTATTGGAGGAGAGCCTGTTTCATGTCATTTGTTTTTACTGGAGGTTGTTTACCATGGCTTCTGTTTGGTAGTCCCTTTCGGAATTCAGAATAACAATGTTAAGACTAAACTGATCATTAAAAACATTCAGACACAGACATAACTCACATCTCTAAGCTTCTACAGTAGATCAATTCTTCAATTCTCGTTTGTAACAGAGTTAATGGGCATGCCGTTACTCTCTTTTTTACTAAGAAAGCAGATTCAATGGGGCTAAATTGTCTAAAGTAATTTAACAATTAAGAGTCAGATATTCTGACTCAAGTTTTAGTGTTCTTTCACTGTACTCCTGGCTCCCAAACTATTTTGATAATGATACACTTAGGTACACAAAGTCCACTTAAACTTTCCATTTCTACTTCCTTATTGCTGGAGAAAGAAGGAGCAATTACAATAAAAATAAAATACAGTCTAAAGCTAAATTTGTCCAGAGTGGTTTAAAAGCAGAATTTATTAGAAAGCAAGAAAGCAGTTGAAAAATACATTCAACTCAAGACTAAAACAAATCATGCCTTCTTGGACACTACCAAATTTCCAACCCATGTATATGAGTACCAGTCAACAGCAAGATTGCAGCACTGTTGAATGTGTTTGGGAGCCAGACTTCATTGCAGAAAAAACCAACAGTAAATAAGAGGAATGTATTATTTTTATTTATAAATATTACATTTAGTAAGGTATAATAATTCACTTTAAAGAGTTATTCTAAGTTACACATAAATACATACTTGCATGGAGTTGACCATTATTTGGTCATACTTGAATTTTATGTAAATTTTCACTCATCAGGGAAATTTTTTCTGCCAAAAAGAGATCATAGCCCACACCATAAAAGATCACTGCAGTGTGGTTTCTACAAAAATTTCAAACTGTGTCCCTTGGAAGGATAAAATCTAGCTAATCTTATGCCAAGTTTGATCAAAATTTGGTTTTGACCAGATTAACTTGGTTTTATCATAATTTTTATATTGAGATTTAGTAAAAGATATAAATAAATAAAAAGATTACAGTCAGCCTTTTGTATCTAGAAGTTCCACATCCACAGATTCAACCAATCATGAATGGAAAACATATGTTTTAAAAAACCTGTAGAAATTTCCAAAAGGCAAGACTTGAACTTGCTACACGCTCTCAACTACTGACATAGCATTTACATTGTATTTACAACTATGTACATACTACTTACGTTGTTTTAGGTATTAGAAATAATCGAGATAATTTAAAGTATACAGGAGAATGAGCATAGGTTATATGGAAATATTATGCCTTTTATATAAAGGATTTGAACATTTTTAGATTTTGGTATCAGTAGGGAGGGTCCTGGAACCAATCTGCTGCATATATCAAAGGACTACTGTATTTAAAAAAAAAATGCAGTTAAGTACTTCTCATACATTTTAATGTCATGACATGTAGAAAACAATTTTAATTGGCACACTGGCATCATTTAGAAGTAACTTCGGGGTGATCTATGTGAAGCCTGATGAGAAACATCATAGTTTCTGTACTTTATTTATCAGTAATAAAAAGTCTAAGTTAATGTTTGCAGAAGTTTTAGTGAACAACTTTAAATTGCTAAATAAATGTAAATTTTTAATATGTTTTGATGCTTGAAATGGATCCATGCAATAATTGTAATTGATATACATTTTAAATGGTTATAAAATTGTTTTAAATTTTGTTATCCCCTGTAACCATACCCATAAGGCATTCACAGCCCACTAATAAGCCAAGACACATTGGTGGAAAAGCAAAACACTAACGCATCTTACTTGCTTCAAACTGATATTGTCTTCATACATTCTCTGCCCTCTAATAGTTTGTTATTTAATAAAGACAATACAGAAGGCAGACTGTCTGGAGTTTTAAGGAGAGTATACAAATTGGTTATAACTTTCAATGTAGCTCTTCAGTCTCCCATGTGTTTTTTATTTTTCCCATTTACAGATTTTTCTCCAGTTCTGGCTCTTAAAAAATATTTACAATATTTATTGAAACTTTAGTATCATTAAAAGTTCATCTCAGTACTTTCCATATAAACTGTCACAAATCTATTTAAGATGGATGGCATTGTTATTCCACTTATGTTGCAAGGATGCTAAAGGACAGTGTGTCCAAGTTTGCAGAGCCAGGCCATGTGGGCCAGCCTTTACTCTCTTAACCACAGACTTTCAAACTGCTGCTCTCATGCCTGAAGCCTTCCAAGGGGTAAGAAACTAGCTCACTGCAGACATTCCCTTTTCAGACATCTCTGATGTTTACACCTATTTTTCTCCATGTTGAGCTAAGATAAGATTTCTAATAATTACCAAAGTCGGGCTTTCTCTATTAGGTAATGCAGAGTGATGCCTTGTTGAAGGATGGTTCAAGGCTGCCTTTGAGATACTTGGAGACAATGCTTGTCCAGTCTTAGTAAGAGCCTCTCTCATTCCTCCTGGAATGTCTGAGTTCTTTCACTTCTCTAACAGTCCACAGGTATAGACAGGGCTCTTAAGCTAAGAGACTATGACTTCCACTTAAAGTTTCCGGTTGGCTTAGTCTATCACAGAGCAAGGACATAGAGTAGCTCCTCTGTTCAGATACCTACACTTCCATTAATGAAAAATCAAACTGACATTTTTGGCAGTTTCATTGCAATCTTGACATCAATTTTACATGGGCAGGAAAGGAAATGACCTGAATACTTATTTAGAATCCTAAGCTGTATAGGAGTGATATTTATCACTTCACAAGGAGGGGACTGATCACGGAATGTGATGGACTGGAGGGGTCCTCTGCTCTGGGTTCTGTCCTTTAACCACACTCTCTATGAAGGAACGTAACCTTTCAAGTACTCCCTTGCCAACAGCAGTGACTTACGGCATCAACTGTGCAAATGAGAGAAATTGTGTGGCCACAGTGGGAGGCGATCAGCCAAGACAAATTGGGGGAGAGAAGAGAGACTGTGAAACTGAAGGCTCTTGTTTGAACTTGGAGTTGAATGAGAACTGCCTGGGACAAAACCAGTGCATGAGACAAATTAAGGAAATAAAATATTTGGAAATGGAGTCTTGGAATAATAGGAGACTTCGAGGTCTGGCTTTTAACCAGAGCCTGAAATTAGTGGTTCTTTGGTCTAAATAAAACATTCAGTCATTATGAACTGAACAAATATGGTTAGGTCACGTTCAGAAGGAGAGTCTGACTCATTCTTAAACTCCTAATTCCCTGAAAACAGTGTATACAATTTTCTAACAATGTGATTTTAATAATACTGAGGTGAAACTTTACCTCTGAATTTTCAAACCATTCTTAACAATTAAACTGAAGGTATCCAAACACAGTCTATAAAGAAAATTCCCATGCTGGGTCAGATAATCTAGAATTGTATTCCCACAGCACCATTATTTAATATTTAATCTCTCTCTGCTCTAATTTCTTCCTTTATAAATTAGGATTAATACATTTGTTTCACAGAATTAAATGCGACAATTCACAGGAAAAACATTTTTGAAATATAACTTACTATTCAGATGTCAGCTATTATCATTAATATTTATGACACTATTCATATTGCTTAAAGATTCTTTTCTATATTTGAAGTTCCTCATTATTGTAAATGATTGCTGAACTGGGAATCTCCTAAAAATGCTCTTTATTCTTGTATTAGAGATTGGTAGTCAACCACCAAAGTCTTTCTTCTCTTCTTCCATAGCAACAGAATTGCAGTTGATTTTGTTCCTAGACATCCTGACAGATGTTCCAGTTTATATGAGTGAACTGACACGTGCCACTTCCATGATAATTTCTTAAGTCCTGGCAGAGCTTCCTGAGCTTTTCTTTCTACTTCCCAACAGTTCTAACTTGGATATGACGGTAACACACAGGGAGGACCCCATAGAGGATGGTGAAGAAAAAATATGAATGAAACCTGGACCTCTGAATCACTCTATAGACCAAAGCTGCCTGATACCCTGGAAGCCCCGCGCTGTGCTCTTCTGGATGGAGAACTAAGCTACAGTCACTGACTCTGCTATCTGTTTGATACAAGAGCTTAGTCAATTTTTTAAAAATTACATACATGATGCTTTGTGGTATTTCCATGTTTTTTCTATGATCACAGAAAACAAAATGGGGAAAATTAGGAAATGTCCTAAATAATAAAACTCAAATTGGCAGCATGGGATGAATAGCACTGATAGTCTACTACTGGTTAAAGGATCAAGAAGTTTGATTTGTTTTTAGCACTGGTAAAATTTAATACTTATAAAATAATTGCAAAAGCAGCGTGGTCCCCTTTACCCTTCACTCAGCTTTCTGTTACAGTGACATCTTATAACTATAAAACATTTATCAAAAATCAAGAAATTAACCTTGACACATGAGTATTAACCAAAGTACAGGCCTTATTCAAATACTATCATTTAAAAAAAAATACTGCTATTTTTCTGTTCCAATCTAATAATCCAGGATTCCTATGCTGGATTCATGCCTATGTGGTCTCCTCCAATGTGGGGTAGTCTTCAGTCTTTTCTTGTGTTTATGACCTTGACATGTTTGAAGAGTACTGGTTATTTTGTAGAAAGCCCTTCAACTTGGGTTTGTCTCATGTTTTCTCATGATTGGCTTCAGGCTAGGATTAATGAAAAGACTATCACAGAATTGATGTGCCCTTTTCAGTACCTAGTATCAGGGGCTACATGAATCAATGCTGGTAACGGCAACCTTAACCGCTTGGCTATGGACATAACTGCTAAGACTTTTCATTCGGAACTACTTTTGTCTTGTGATTATTAAGTACTGTAAAGGAATACTGTGCAAATATCTTGTTTCAGCTTAAACTTTTGTCCCACTCACTTTAGCATTCACCTTTGGATTTTGCCTGTCGCAATTTTTACTGTAGTGTCCTAATGGTGGTTTCTAATTTCTCTTGGTACTTTTCAATTTGTTAAATGAAACTCTTCTGCAGGGAGAGTCATTGAATTTTCCCTATTTATTTATGCAGTAATTAATTTATTTACATTGTTAAATTCTTACAGATTTTTATTTTGGGGGTTTAAATCTCAAACACCCCAGTAACTTATTCTGTTATTCAAGCTATTCAAACTTTGTCCATTGGAGATCCTTCAGTTTGGCTCTTATGCCCTTCCATATGCCGACCTCCTTCATTTTCTTTTTTCCCTACATTCCTTTACTTCTGCTACTGTATAATGATCCAGGCTTATTTCATATTTTCCTGCCTCACATCTAGAGAAAACCATTTCTCCCAGGAGCTCTGTTCTTTATTAGAGAGTGGTATTTAGAAACCCGTATCTGGGCATGGAGTGAACTGATTTGCTAATAGGATGTCACTGATGCTAACCCCACTCGAATTCATGCATGCACACATGTCTACACATGCATACATATCCACAGATATTTTTCTATTTACCTATATGTATATGTACGAAGTGAAAATAAAAACTGAAACTGAGTCCTGTCTGACTCTTGTGACCCCATGGAGAATAAAATTCTAGATTTGAGTTTTATGAGTTTGGCTTGAGTGACACACCTACCCTTGAACAAACTGCTGTATCAATGTGATGTAATGATCTGACAAACGTGGGTTACAAGTCCAGTCTGGAATCTAGCAGTGATGCCAGGTGCCTTCTAACCACAGGGCTGAGACTTGGGGAGGGGTGGCTCCCTGAGGAAAGTCAGGGTATTTGTATCAGAAGAAGGAGAATGGATGCTGGGCTGGCAGAAGCAATAGTTGCTCACCACAAAGGCCCTCAGCAGAGTTCAAGTGAATGAAAGAAGCTGAAGTGGAAGTGAAGGAGACATGAACGGCTCCACTTTATCACCAAGGGTTTGAGAAAAGCAGTCCCTTCTCTTTTTGCAGTATATGGTATGCGAGTGAAGTGCTCATAATTCTTATATAGCATGCCCTTACGTAAGTTATGGAAACCATCTAAGTCAAGTATGTAAAATTAAATTTGAAACATGTCATTCTTATTTTCACTAAAAATAAAGTTTACTGGACATTTAGACCAACAGTGTTGATTAGAAGAGAAAGTACCACGACTTTTAGGGCACTGTGGGTGCCAGTTGAAAAGTCCAAATGAAATGGAAAAAAGAAATGCTTATTGATGAACCAGAATTTAACTACTATGCATGCGTGCATGCATGCTAAGCCATTTAGCCGTGTCCAACTCTTTGCAACCCTATGGACTGATGCTATCTCATCTAGCGTTGTTGGCTGTTAGCACCAGAACATCCATGAATATAAGCAAACAGTGTGTACTGTGGGGAAAATGTTCATAGAATGATAGAATATAGACCCTGAAAGAGATTCAGACACTGATATCACCCCCTTCACCTAACAACAGACTAGTGATAATTCATTCACTACCTGGCTCAGTCTGGTGTGGGTTTTTTTCCCCTTATGTTCTATACGGCCTTTATATCTTTATCTATAAAGATATACCTTTATCTCCATATTTGGTGTTTCCCAGACACCACATAGACAATTCTTATCACCTGAAAGGGTAAACTGAGTCTGTGATATCCTTGAGATCTTTCTTACCTATGGGGCTGATATAGTGAGTGAGGAGAGAGCCTGGAGTCCTTTAGTTCACTGAGTTTATTGCTTGGTAGCTGAAGCTATAAACAGCTTTCATTCATTCATCTGGTTAGTATTTATCAAGCATCTGTGTGAGACCCTGAACTAGGCACTGAGACAACTGTAGTAAATAAAAGTCTCTATTCCCACTAATCTTTACATTTAATTTATTTAAGAACATTTTTAGGGGGGAGGGGAAGGAAGATGCGTCTTTGTAAGAGTATGCTAGTGTTTCCCAACACGCATACACACCCAGAACTAGGGTGTGTATTCTATGACACATGGCACCTATGATGTGTTTAAGGAAGAAGAAATAATAATCGCTTTTGATCCTTACTTCCTGAGTGGAGAGATGAAAATATTTTCAGCAAATTGTGGAGCTACTTCCTACTGTAAAGAAGTTCTTAGAGACTTGGAAGAGTTATTTGCTTACATCAGTTTTTAGGAAGTAATTCGTAGAAGAACAATTCAATTGCAAAGCCTAATATTGTTCCTCAAGCTACACCCTCTCTCCCTTTTTGTAGAAAAACACTGCCCAGACTTCCTATTAAATACAATCTTTTCCTAAAAGATGGCAAGTGGCATCTGTTTTGAAACAATGGAATGCCATCTGGAATGATAATTTATAGTAGAGAAGGTAGTTACAAAATGAGCATCATCATTTAGGAGTATGTACATGCAAAAAAATGAAGAGTATTTCATTAATTTTAACAAATAGGGCACTCACAGTCTTATTCAAAACACAGGCTTTGAAATTAAAGTCTAGGCAGAACAGAGAAACACACAGATAAATATTCTATTCACCAAAATGTGTGTATGTATGTAGATACGTGTGTGTGTGTGTGTGTGTATACAGGCACACATACACGCATGGACATATACAGATGTATATCAAATGTATTTATATAATACATAGAAATATTTGTGAAATATTTTTGAAGGTTTAAGTACGACAGTGGATGGTGTGAGAAATATAGAAATAAAGTAGGAAAATAATTTCAAACAAGTGAAAATAATTCAACACTAAGTTTGAGAAAAGTATCAAACTGCTACTTTTTGTGAACAATTAATGTAGTTTTCAACCTGCTGAGAATATTGCACATGCGGAGATTTTACACATGGAAAAAATCTCCTGAAGATACACTAGCTGAGATTTTTGTTTTTAAGTTGATTCTCACAAGTACTACTGACAACTGTGTCATCGTGTATGTTCTTATAAGCGTTTGAATATGAAGGTTCATTCTTTGTGCTTCACCGTGGTGTGGGTGACAGTACTGTACGCCACCGAGACCTCTGACCATCACCAGGGATTAGAAAGATGTTTACGTTGAGTGGCAACAGATTGAATCTCACAGCACACCTTCTCGTGACAAGAAACCATGATCCCCACTAGGTGTAAAGAGTGAGAGAGTTTTGACTTGGAAGTGTCAGGAAGTAGGGGAGAGTTACCTCAGGATATACAGGTCAAAGTTGGAAGGAAAATATGTGTAAAAAAATAGTAGAAGAGCAAAAATATGAGTAAAATAAACATAGAAAAAAATCGTGTTAAGGGCATCCATTTTAAAAGTGTTTCACACATACAGTCTCACAGAGCCAGCTTTTTCAATCTCTGTGAAAACTTCAACTAAAATTATTCGGTGAAAAGCTGGAGATTTTAGACAGTAGATAAGGATATAGATGTGACTGAAATTCTGTGAAAACAGGTGGCTAAGAAATTTGTTAATATAAACCTCTTGTTAACTATCTTCTGTAGGAATGCTCTTTCAATCCCATGTCTATTACATGTGGACATTTTCTGGGGACTTTCCAGGTGCACAGTGGTAAAAAGTCCACCCACCAAAGCAGCACACGCAGGACACACAGGTTTGATCCCTGGGTCAGGAAGAAGCCCTGGAGCAGGAAATGGCAACCTGCTTAACTATTCCTGCCTGGAAAATTCCATGGCCAGAGGAGCCTGGCGGGTTGCACATGACTGAGCACATATGCACATACATTTTCTGAAAAATGCTTTCTCTGTGTGTGCATATATATATGTTTCACAGTCAGTATCACCACTGGCTTTAAATATTCTTATATAATCCAGTAAATAATTATTGAGACTCAAGTATATTTTTTTTCAACAAGGATAATATACCGCTGAGTTCTGTAAGCTACAAGAATGTTTGTACACCACCATGTAAAAATTATCACTTAGAATTCTTTTATGGACTGAGTTGACTCATTGGAAAAGACTCTGATGCTGGGAGGGATTGGGGGCAGAAGGAGAAGGGGACGACAGAGGATGAGATGGCTGGATGGCATCACTGACTCAATGGACGTGAGTCTGAGTGAACTCCGGGAGCTGGTGATGGACAGGGAGGCCTGGCGTGCTGCGATTCATGGGGTTGCAAAGAGTCGGACATGACAGAGACTGAACCGAACTGAACTGATACATTAATTTATAAAATGTTGGCATATTCCCAAAATATTTCCCTTTGCATCTGGATGCATGATCAATTAATGGTTGAGGGGACATACTATTCATTAACCAAAGCAGACTAAATACAGTCTCTAAAAATACATGAAATATTTCTCTTGCCCAATAAATGATTTCTCCTGCATTTCTAAAATTATTTGTTCTCTTAGATAATTCATATTTCTGTGTTCCAACTGTACATGTTAAGCAGTATAGCGATTTACCTTCACATTTGGTTAATATTTACTTTATATGTTATTTCATAATGATTATGAATAAGTTTGTTTTTGTTTAAATGTTTCCGACTATCAAGAGTATATGTGTCAAACTGGTAAATTTTAAAAATAAATAAATATAAATTTTATTTTAAATAGTGATTTGACATGAACCAAGAACACATCATCTGTATGGTGTCATCTTCATTTCCTTGTTTTCTTGACTACTGGGGAGAAAATTCTAGACTCAGTGCCGAAACATGGATATGACCATGCAGCGTTAGGTATGGAACATCGACTATCATGAGAACTGATGTGCAAAAAACTAATTTAAGCATATTAAGTATTCTTCAAGAAGATGACATATATATGTCCCAGTTCTCCTCACCGGCCCCAACACATATACACTATTGATACTATGTATAAAATAGATAACTAATTAGAACCTACTGTATAAAACAGGGAATTTTACTTAATACACTGTGGTGACCTAAGTGGGAACACAGTTCAACAGGAGGGGATATATATATATATATATATATTGTTGTTGTTGAGTGGCTAAGATGTATCTGACTCTTTTGTGACCCCATGAACTGTAGCCTGCCAGGCTCCTCTGAGATTTCTAGGCAAGAATACTGGGGCGGGTTGTCATTTCCTTTGTCACAGGATTTTTCTGACCCAGGGATCAAACCCAAGTCTCCTGTATTGGCAGGTGCATTTTTTACTGCTGAGCCACCTGGGAAGCCCATATCTATGTTAAACGTGTGACTGATTCACTCTGCTGTACAGCAGAAACTAATACAACATTATAAAGCAACTATACTCTAATAAAAAGTAATTTTAAAAGTAAAATGAATAAAAAGTCAGAACTTTCCCCCTAAAACTTTCCCCCTAAAATATCCATTTTTTAAACTAAACTTTTTTTTTTAACTAAACATTATCTGTCAGTGTAGTTCTATGACCAATCACAAAGTCACCTATGATATTCTTAGTTACATCTTCTTTTTTTAAATTTTTTTCTTTTTTTTTTTAAATTTTATTTTTAAACTTTATATAATTGTATTAGTTTTGCCAAATATCAAAATGAATCCGCCACAGGTATACATGTGTTCCCCATCCTAGACCCTCCTCCCTCCTCCCTCCCCATACCATCCCTCTGGGTTGTCCCAGTGCACTAGCCCCAAGCATCCAGTATCGTGCATCGAACCTGGACTGGCATCTCGTTTCTTACATGATATTTTACGTGTTTCAATGCCATTCTCCCAAATCTTCCCACCCTCTCCCTCTCCCACAGAGTCCATAAGACTGTTCTATACATCAGTGTCTCTTTTGCTGTCTCGTACACCGGGTTATTGTTACCATCTTTCTAAATTCCATATATATGCGTTAGTATACTGTATTGATGTTTTTCCTTCTGGCTTACTTCACTCTGTATAATAGGCTCTACATCTTCTTTCTTCTCCCTTTCACTTCAACTTCTTTACTTTTCGCTTTGCTCTGCCATGAATTTCTGCAACTGCTAATCTGAGTTAAATACTTTTAAGAATTTAAGCACCTAAGGCTCTTAAAAAACAAACAAACAAACAAAACAGTTATCGGATACTACAGTCAAACTCTGGAGGCAGACTGGAATGGATTAGAATACAGCAACTAGACCTGCCTGGTTTTTCAAGACAGGACAGAGGAATCTGGGGCAGGACCCATTTTAGCCACAAAGAATACAATGATGAAATAGGCTCTCTGGCTTTGAAGATTTTATGTCCTCGGGATCTAGATGACAAACTGTCCTTTGACGCTGCCTTGATAATTCCTACAACTGATGATTTTCTATTGTTTTTTTAAAAATGGCAAATATGATAGGTGATGTTCAAACATTGCTCTGCTATAAGAATATACAGGTTTATACTGAGTATCTCTATCCCACTAGTGATTAGTTATAATTCCAAAGTAACAGATATCACCATAGAGGCTACAACAGATTAATGATGGGATATTCTCGTTGTCAGCAATAAAACATCAAGACCCAGAGGCAGAACTATTGGATTGAATTCAAGTCTCTGGAGAAACATGGGTAAAGCCAACAGAACCAAGTATTCTTGGATGAACTCAAGTATCAGGTCAGTATTGAAAGAATAAAGCACACACTCACCTAATAAAACTGAATTAATAGTCAAGGACTTGGTTTTAAACCTAAGACAGAATCCTCGAATTTAGAACTATAATTTATAGACAAATAAGATCTAGTGAACCCAGTGATGTGAAAATAAGTCATGGCTTAGACTTCCTCCTAACTAGAAGCAGGACTGGTTGACAGACCTAAGGGGCAACTGAAATTGTCAGAGGAGATAATACGTCTAAAAGTACGTGGCCCATCATCTGGCAGTTGGTCAACAGAATTACCATTGTTGTTTAGTCTCTCAGTGTCCGATTCTTTTGTGACCCCGTGGACTGTTTCCTCCAGGCTCCTCTGTCCATGGGATTTCCCAGGCAAGAATACTGGAGTGGGGCCATTTCCTTCTCCAGGGGATCTTCCCAGGCCAGGGATTGAACCTGCATCTCCTGCATTGGCGGGGGGATTTTTTTCCACTGAGTCACCAGGGAAGGCAATAAAGTTATTACATCCTTCTTAAATGGAATCCAGGAACTGCTAAGATCATTCACAACCATTTCAGGATAGGTATGCAAAGGAGCGATTTATATTATCCCCTCATATATCTAGAGAAATTTAACCTGCAAAGGATTATGAAAATGCAGCCTATATCATGCTTCATCCTGTTCTTGAGCAACATTAAGCAACTGCATCAGTTCCCTGGGGCTTCCCTAGTAACTCAGATGGTAAAGAATCTGCCTGCGGTGCAAGAGACCTGGGTTTGATCTCTGAATCAGAAAGATCCCCTGGAGAATGGAATTGTTATCCATGCCAGGATTATTGCCTGGAGAATCCCATGGACAGAGGAGCCTAACAGGCTACCATTCATGGGGTTGCAGAGTCGGACACGACTGAGTGACTAACATTTCCACTTTTTTCCCTCTAAAAATATATTTTCCTTTTATTTACCAATATATTGTTGGAGAAATTAAAACAGACTTTAATATTACTAATCCAAGGAACTGATTTTAACAATACCAATTGCAGGTGACACTTAAGATATTTCATTTGAGAAATTCTCTCTACTCCATTTCTTTTGTAGAACTACAAGTTATGGGAAGTAGGTAAAATAAGGACACCTTGAACTCAAAGTTCTACAAGGGAAACCCTGCTGTCACAAGACTGAATCACGGTGCAAGGAGGCAATCTGCACACCCGTTTTCTGTACTGAATTTCAAATGTTTGGTACAAAGAAATATCCA
This sequence comes from Bos javanicus, assembly GCF_032452875.1. Lineage (NCBI taxonomy): Eukaryota > Metazoa > Chordata > Mammalia > Artiodactyla > Bovidae > Bos > Bos javanicus. The sequence goes on along the minus strand of NC_083871.1, from coordinate 24,950,079 downwards.
GCCAACATCATCCAGCTCCACATGAACTGTCAGTAAGTTAAAACTAAAAGGTTTCTACCATCGATTTTTCTTTTCCCTCAGAAAGAATACCATTTAAACTTCATGTCTCATAGTTTACATTCAATATATAAACATCTGAATATCACTCTTGTATTATGTGTATATTTGAATAACTCCTTATATTGACATACTTTTCAAGAAAATTTTCTTTAGAAATCTGAACAAGATGTCTAAGAATGCGAAACTGGTTTTTAGTAAACCAAGATGAACTTAAAAGTGATGCTGTGAAGAAAAGAACAACAAAATGTTTCCTAGTGGTTATGTATGATTGTTTTATTAGGTTTGATAAGACTAAACAGTCCAAAGATTTGACAGTCCTGACACCTGGCATATGAAAGATGGAATTCCTGAATGGAAATTATTCATATTGAACTTCTCTGAAGAGTTTTGGCTGGAAAGATATATCTTTCTCAAAGCCAGTACATTCTCGGCGCTCCTTCAGCTGGCTGAAAAATGAGGTACTGAATTCTTTGCTTAATGGGAAATCTACTGCTGTTTTAATACATATTTTTTAGGAACTTTTTTTTCAAAAAAATTCTGTCATCACTTTTCCTTTGTAGAAATAAATATGACACCATATGGGAAAAAATGTTAAAGCACCATCTGTATAGAATAATGCTCTGAATTTAATGATGAACCAATGCTAACCTCCATTTACTGATTAGAAAATACTGTAAACAGATACCCATGGAAGTTTATAGGCTTCATGGTTGCTACGCACAACACCAAGATAATATGGCTACTCTGTACTTGGCTGTGTTTAGGTAAAATCAGAGGTGTTTATAATATGAATAATAAGATATTTTTATGCGGCTACATTATTTACCTTACTGGTTTTACTTCGTGATGCACAACAGACCTGTTATTGTACTTCAGCTCAGATATTTATATACAGTACAGTTCAAAGAACTGATTCTCATTCTTCTACCTACTGCTTAAAAAATGTAGGACAGCAAACCAAATAAAGAGAGGTCATAAATCATCATAGTACAGATGTTGAAAAGAGAAAGTGCTTTTTTGGTCTGTCAATGTATCACAGGAATTTTTAAGTTATGAAATCCATAAAGAATAGTTTCATGACTGAAAACAAAAAAAGGAAGACATGGATTAATTGAACAAAGAAATACAGGATTCTTTAGAGCTGGTTCAGAGCCAGTGGAGGAAGTTATCTGTTTTGAAAGGTCTAAGATGCAAAAGAATTTTGTGACTTGGATACCAACTCCTCTTAGCCCAGGCTAAGATAATATGGCATCCCTAATTAGGGTAGGGAGCCAAGGCGGATTCCTATACATTTGCCTCTTTAACCTATTAGACTATGTTCCATATCAGTCTAATGTGTTAGGAGGAGGTGCACAGGGAGTCTTGAGTCCAAAAACATGAGCCAAGTGAAACTCTATCTCAGACAAGATTAACATCTCACATCAGAACACCTCAGATGGCAGAGAACCTCCTTCCTTCTGAGATACCCATTTTATAATTGATCCAAACATGATCTCCCTTTACCTTTTGCTCATTTTCCTCTGGCACCTAGAGAAAGATCTATCCCCTGTTCCACATGGTAGTTTCAAACATGTGAAGACAGTACTGAAGTTCCCCAGCTTACATGTCCAATTGAATATGGTTCTCCCAAGAAAACATTCTCAGCTCTGTCATTTTTAAAATGGTAACATAATGGTATTGTGTTTCTCTTAATTACACATCATTATATGAGTTACTGTTCACTCCAATACATTTAAAACTGTCACTCAGCACACCCCAAACACATTCCTATTGTTGTAGAGAACTTATTTTCTGCTCACAGGTAATATATCATACCTTGTACAACATTTACAATGACCCACTCTTCCTCCCACATTGCCAGTTTGATTCATCAGTTGAATTAGTTCCGTACCATTAATGAGCTCTCACTGTATTTACACATGCACACACACACACACAGAAATTTTATGACAACCTAAAGCAATGAGGCCTAAAAAATAATTTTGAATTGAACTAAATGAATGTTCACCGTATTTTTGGGAGATAAGTGGTATTGTTACTTATTCAATTGGCAGTTTAAATATTTGCCTTTTCCTTGCAATAACTTATGTATAAGACAGCAAAGCAATAACCTCATCTATAGTAGAGTTCCTCCTCCACATGGGCTTTTCACTTAGTATTTTACCTGATGACGCAACTAATTGAGATCACTGTCATTTTCTACATACTTCTCTATTCCAATACTTGGTTCTATTTCAAATTTCTGTTAAGGTGCAAGTATCAACTCTGGGATCCCAGTCAAGTATTTCAGATTGGTCCTTGTCTTTCTCTTTCGTTAACTGAAAAATAAATGGCTCCTCTTTTGAGATTCTTCATTGCATTCTTTATATTTCTCAACTGAGAACTGCACACAACTGAGACTCAGGTACACTCACCATTGACAAAAACAAGACAAAGAAGAGGAAAGAAAACTTAGAGATGAATGATGTTAGCTCTCACCTGTCACAGTATCTATGAAAATGAACACAGATTGTTAATTTTAATTATTGGTTTTGTTATACTTATCCTCCCTAAAAGTTTTAAATTTCCTGTTGAATGTTCATGGTATATGCAAGGAATGTTTCAATAGCACTAAAGATGTATCACTCATTGCACAGATTATCAGAGCTTTCAAATGCAGTCGATATTTGGAGAACAAAATTTTAAAATGTATACACATATACATAGATATCTTTACTTTGGGGAAATTATATATAAGAGGCATGTATTATTTCTCAGTAGTTACTGACCTGTGTAGTTATGTGAAACTCTTGCTTTCGTTTTTAATATTCATATAGTGGGATCAGTTGGTGAGAAAAATATAAGACTGCTCTTTACATCTTACTTACCTATTCCAATATAAGAACAGAGGATTTAAAAGCCAAATTAAACTGACGGGAAATTGTATATTTTGGGTGGCTCAGATGGTAAAGAATCTGCCTTCAATGTGGGAGACCCAGTTTGATCCCTGGATCAGGAAGATCCCCTACAGAAGGGAATGGCTACACACTCCAGTAACACTGGGAAGGTCAGTTTTCACTCCAGTCCCAAAGAAAGGCAATGCCAAAGAATGCTCAAATTACCACACAATTGCACTCATCTCACATGCTATCAAAGTAATGCTCAAAATTCTCCAAGCCAGGCTTCAACAGTACATGAACTGTGAACTTCCAGATGTTCAAACTGGATTTAGAAAAGGCAGAGGAACCAGAGATCAAATTGCCAACATCCACTGGATCATAGAAAAAGCAAAAGAGTTCCAAGAAAACATCTACTTCTGCTTTACTGACTATGCTGAAGCCTTTCACTGTGTGGATGACAACAAACTGTAGAAAATTCTTCAAGAGATGGGAATACCAGACCACCTGATCGGCCTCCTGAGAAATGTGTATGCAGGTCAAGAAGCAACAGATCGAACTGGACATGGAACAACTGACTGGTTCCAAGTTGAGAAAGGAGTACGTCAAGGCTGTATACTGTCACCCTGCTTATTTAATTTATACACAGAGTACATCATGTGAAATGCTGGGTTGGATGAAGCACAAGCTGGAATCAAGATTGCCAGGAGAAATATCAATAACCTCAAATATGCATATGACACTATCCTTACGGCAGAAAGTAAAGAGGAACTAAAGGGACTCTTGATCAAAGTGAAAGAAAATAGTGAAAAGTTGGCTTAAAACTCAACATTCAGAAAATGAAGATCATGGCATCCAATCCCATTACTTCATGGGAAATAGATGGGGAAACAATGGAAAGAGTGACAGCCTTTATTTTGGCGGGCTCCAAAGTCACTGCAGATGGTGACTGCAGCCATGAAATTAAATGGCACTCCTTGGAAGAAAAGCTATGATAAAAATAGACAGCATATCAAAAAGCAGAGACATTACTTTACCAACAAAGGTCCATCTAGTCCAACCTATGGTTTTTCCAGTAGTCATGCATTGATGTGAGAGTTGGACTATAAAGAAAGTTGAGCACTGAAGAATTGATGCTTTTGAACTGTCATGTTGGAGGAGACTCTTGAGAGTCCTTGGACTGCAAGGAGATTAAACCAGTCCATCTTGAAGGAAATCACTCCTGAATATTTATTGGAAGGACTGATATTGAAGCTGAAACTCCAATACTTTGGCCACCTGATGTGAAGAACTGACTCATTTGAAAAGACCTTGATGCTGGGAAAGATTGAAGGTAGGAGGAGAAGGGGATGACAGAGGATGAGATGGTTGGATTGCATCATGGACTCAGTGGACATGTATTTGAGCAAGCTCTGGGAGCTGGTGATGGACAGGGAAGCCTGGTGTGCTGCAGTCCATGGGGTCACAAAATATTAGACATGATTGATCAACTGAACTGAACTGAACAGACAGGTGAGGGTCCCTGAAGAGGCTATGCAAGTACTTCAAAAGAGAAAGTCAAGTTTAACTATGGACCAAGGCCAGGAGTGACAGCCTCCTGGGGCTCACACGGTAAAGAATCTGTGTGCAATGCAGGAGACCCAGGTTCAATCCCTAGGTCAGGAAGATCTCCTGGAGAAGGAATGGTAACCCACTTTAGTATCCTTGCCTGGAGAATCCCATGGACAGTGAGCCTGGCAATCTTCAGTCCTGGGACCACTAAGAGTGGATGCCACTGAGCAACGAACACGTTCACTTTCAAGGCCAGGAGTTCAGTTGACTTCAAATATCAGTTGGTCTTGCAATCCCTTTGCAGGCTCCAGCCTCAAGCTCATACAGGCTAGAGAACATGTTAATATTTAATCAAGTTAAGAGTTTAATTAGAATCTTGGTCTGGATATGCTAATAACTGAAACAAGACAGTGTGTGCGATTACATAAACAGCATAAATTGCAGGGACTTCGATTTCATCCAGGTTTTCATTCAAGAATAGGGAAGAATTCTACCATTGCATAAGACTTAATAAGGCTGCAGGAAACAAAATATATAGTTTCATTCTTACAGTTACAGTGCATGATTCTTGCTACTCTGGAGGGAGAAGTAGGACCTCAGAAGACACTAGCTTCAGGACATCCCTAGGAGACCAGATGGTGGACTTTGAAGCTGTAAATTTAGGCAAAATGCCCTCTCTCCAGCCTAGTGAGAAACCAGTGGTCCCTCCCATCCTCAGGGGACCAGTCCCACATGATCAATATGCACTGACAAATAGAAAATGAAATCCAACCCCCCCAAAAAAACTGGAGGACTTTATATAATTTTAGATTTTATATAATTTGGGGGACTTGATAATCTGCAATATAAGAATTTTTTTACCTGTTACTCAGAGTCAAATTTATCTTGATTTAGAAATATGTATATTTGATACCTAAATGTTGTTTTGGTTGTTTTATTAAAAAGATCATAATACTTGCTTCATTCCAAAAAGTTTGTGGAATAAAAGGAAATGCATGGCAGTAGTTGAATCAGGACATGAAGTGGGTGAAAAGGCCATTGGAAGGGCATCTATCAGTCATGGGTGAGTACTGAATTGGTAACTTCTACAGACAATTCACAAACAGCCTGGAGTTTCTGTGCATTGATATTATGTCTGCAGCACCTACAACCTATTTTGCTGTCTGCCATGTAGCTATATACAGCATGAATACTCTAAGCACATTTTGGAAGTCTTCTAATCTTGCTTCCCTTTCCTTCCAAGTTTTCTGTGAGTGTTGTGTTTTTTTTTTTTTTTTAACCTTAATAGGTAGGAGTTTTATGCCTCAAGAAATACAGTGCAATTTTATGGCTCTTCCTGATGAGTGGATTTTTCAGCAACCATATGGTGTGGCTGGCTTTGACTCTAATAACATTCCGAGTCTGTGAAGCAGCTTGTTCATTCCAATCTTTCTTAAGCCTTGCTATATTGACTGCAGTCTTTGATAAGCCAAGTTGTTGAGTTTTCGGTCTCTTCCAGAAGGTTTAAATAAGAAAGTTTGCAAGTAAGCTTTGGTTGAGCTTTATTTTGCAAAACTTACTTTTTCCTATGCCAATAGGCATGATACATTTATGGCTTAACTTTCATTTTCTTTTTGATTCTTTCAGAAAATATTTGCTTCTCAAGCTTTTACACATGAAATATGTGTCTCTCAAGATAATGACCCTTTTCAATTTATATGTAACAGAATATTTTCTTTCTGTCATAGTTTCAGAGTTTACACTTACTGAAATTCTTTGAAATGTGCTAATTTTGCAATTATTTCAGCATTTAAAGAAGTAAAATATTCCATAGTATCATGAGTTGGTTTTCTAAAGAACTCTTTTTTTTTTCCATACATGAACATTTAAGATATATTATATGCCTACCACAGTACCTTCCATGAAGAAACTTAATGTCCAGAATACTACTACTACTGCTATTAGTAATAAAAATAATAAATACAGGTAACATTTGTTGTGTGGTTCCTACTTACCAGGCACCCACTGTAGACTTTTACATGTTGGATACAAATTAATTCTCATGCATAAATAAATGGATACTATATTCATTTCTTTTAACATTAAAGGAAAATGAGACATGGACAAATTAATTATTTTTCCTCTCACAGATTACAAACGTCATACAGATGGTACACCTTGAATTCAAATTTAGGCAGCTCTATTCTCTAGAATTATCTTGCCTTTCTAGACAAGAGATGGGAATGATTAAAATATTTCTGGTGAAAGGGAGTTCAGCTCATGAAAGGTATGCTACTGCTACTGCTAAGTCGTTTCAGTCATGTCCGACTCTGTGCGACCCCATAGACGGCAGCCCACCAGGCTCCCCCATCCCTGGGATTCTCCAGGCAAGAACACTGGAGTGGGTTGCCATTTCCTTCTCCCATGAAAGGTATAGGAGTCTTATAAACAAAATAGGGGTTTTTCTTGGGCATTATATAGATTATTGAGGGGATTTAAGTGAGGCACTAACATAATTAGATGCAAATTCACAAAACTCTGTGAATAGTCAAGTATTATTCCTAAATTTCTCATTTGTGTTGCTGAGTGAATGGAGTGTGTGTGTGTGTGTGTGTGTGTGTGTGTGTAGTGACAGAAAGTGGAGAAGTGAGAAAAATAACAAACTGGAGTTTGGAAATGTTGAATTTGACACTCACATAGAGATTGGCACTGAAGGTATGGATGTTATTTATTGCAAGGAACTGAACGGGGTTATCTTTTGAACATCATAAAATGTGGAGAGAAGAGAGCCAACAACTCAGTAAAACACCAATAATTAGAGGAGTCCCAGAAGACAAGGAGTCAATACAGTTGCCAGATGGTAATTCTGAACAGTGGTGAGAACACAAATCTAGCTGGTGTCACGAAAGCCAAGAAAGAGGGCATTTCAGGAGACAGGACAAGTGTCATATATTCTTAGGAAAGGCTTAGTAATTCGAAGATTGAAAAAGATTCTGTTGGGATATATTAACAATGAGATTGTTGGCAATCCTGTTATGAGTAATTTCAGTGGAATGATGAGCTCCACAAAGGAAGCTGAAATTGATGGGAAAAAACTGGAAGGTGAAGAAACAGAAATAGTAAATGTAACACCTCTTCAAGAGGCTCATCTATGAAGGGAAGGGGCAAGAATAAATGTTATCCTAAAAAAATTAGGGCTGATCAGTCAGTTCAGTAGTTCAGTCGTGTCCAACTCTTTGCGACCCCATGAACCGCAGCACACCAGGCCTCCCTGTCCATCACCAACTCCCAGAGTCCACCCAAACCCACGTCCACTGAGTCGATGATGCCATCCAACCATCTCGTCTTCTGTTGTCCCCTTCTCCTCCTGCCCTCAATCTTTCCCAGCATCAAGGTCTTTTCCAATGAGTTAGCTCTTTGCATCAGGTGACCAAAGTATTAGAGTTTCAGCTTCAACATCAGTCCTTCCAAAGAACACCCAGGACTGATCTCCTTTAAGGATGGACTGGTTGGATCTCCTTGCAGTCCAAGGGACTCTCAAGAGTCTTCTCCAACACCACAGTTCAAAAGCATCAATTCTTCAGCACTCAGCTTTCTTTATAGTCCAACTCTCACATCCATACATGACCACTGGAAAAACCATAGCCTTGACTAGACAGACCTTTGTTGGCAAAGTAATGTCTCTGCTTTTTAATATGCTGTCTAGGTTGGTCATAACTTTCCTTCCAAGGAGTAAGCATCTTTTAATTTCCTGGCTGCAATCACCATCTGCAGTGATTCTGGAGCCCAGAAAAATAAAGTCTGACATTGTTTCCACTGTTTCTCCATCTATCTGCCATGAAGTGATGGGACCAGATGCCATGATCTTCGTTTTCTGAATGTTGAGCTTTAAGCCAACTTTTTCACTCTCCTCTTTCACTTTCATCAAGAGGCTCTTTAGTTCTTCTTCCCTTTCTGCCGTAAGGGTGGTATCATCTGCATATCTGAGGTTATTGATATTTCTTCTGGCAATCTTGATTCCAGCTTGTGCTTCCTTTAGCCCAGCTTTTCTCATGATGTACTCTGCATATAAGTTAAATCAGCACGGTGACAATATACAGCCTTGACGTACTCCTTTTCCTTTTTGGAACCAGTCTGTTGTTTCATGTCCAGTTCTAACTGTTGCTTCCTGACCTGACTACAGGTTTCTCGAGAGGCAGGTCAGGTAGTCTGGTATGCCCATCTCTTTCACAATTTTCCACAGTTTATTGTGATCCACACAGTCAAAGGCTTTAGCATAGTCAATAAAGCAGGCATAAGTCAATAAAATTGGCATAAGTCAATAAAAAATAGTGCTGATAACCTTAAACAAAAAATACTCCTAATGATCTGGCACTAAAAAGGTAGACACAGATATAGGCATCGGTGTTTATGTTTTGTAAATGGATGTAGTGTCAAGAACTTCAAGTCCCCTGCAATGATACAGCAAGGTTGAGAGAAGGGGGAGGTGTTTAGGCAGATTAGAAAGGCCGAATTAGCTATTTGTGGGAAAAAGAAAGGAGCTGATTTAGGGGAATCTAAACGGATGAGTAAACAGTGTTGAGGAACAAGGAGAGGCTACAGCTCATGGCATGATCTGGGAGCTGGTCCTATTTTCTCCTGAAGAATGTAGCATCCTGCACAAGGTAGACAGATACATTCCTTCATGCTTGGAGTTCTTCTAGAAACTGAAGAATTTATTAGTGTAAGGTGAATATATTACTAACAGAGGACTTAAAAAAACAGTTCATGTTATCCAGTTTGATTAGTGGTAGAAAGAACTCTTTAATAAGTACCAATTATGTACCACATATAAGGGGTTACAGGAGTGGACAAAATAGTTACATACGTGTCCTGCCCTCAATCATGTTAGTAGCTGATATAGAAATAAATGAATCCTCATAAATGTATGCTGCTGCTGCTGCTAAGTCACTTCAGTCATGTCCGACTCTGTGCGACCCCACAGACGGCAGCCCACCAGACTCCCCCATCCCTGGGATTCTCCAGGCAAGAGCACTGGAGTGGGTTGCCATTGCCTTCTCCAATGCATGAAAGCGAAGTCGCTCAGTCATGTCCGACTCCTAGCGAACCCATGGACTGCAGCCTACCAGGCTCCTCTGTCCATGGGATTTTCCAGGAAAGAGTACTGGAGTGGGGTGCCGTTGCCTTCTCCAATAAATGTATAGTTACTACCAATAATATTAATTGCTCTGAAAGAAAGCTAAGATATATGGTGAAAGGCTGAGGGTGGAATGTTTTAGATCAGATATCCTGGAAACATTCAGGGTGGTGGCTTCACAGAGAAGACCCATTGTGGAGTGCTCTCAGGACACTTGTGGAGACACTGATGAAGCAGGATCGGGTTGAGGGAGAGGCTGGGCCACAATGAGGTTGCACCTGAGCTCTCAGTGGACCCTATGGAGGTCTAGCTGCTGGACAGTCCTTCAAAGCTATCCCAAATTAAGGGAAGGAAACAAAGCTTTGCATCTTCATGGGCACTGGCTACCGACTGCCTCCCTGGAAGAATTTATCACTGAGGGGAAGGTGCTCCCTGTGGCTACTGAAGAAATTCACAGTGAAGGTCTATCAGTGAGCTCTTAGCAGTCTGTTTTTCCAACAGCTGGGGCTGGTGCGTCAGCCCTAAAGGGGGTATCTGAGGGAATCATCATGTAATGATCATGGTCTACTACCAAGTGGTATGGGCTTCCCTGATGGGTCAATCAGCAAAGAGTCTGCCTGCAGTGTAGGAGACCCAGGTTCGATCCCTGGGTTGGGAAAATCCTCTGGAAAAGCAACTGGCAACCCACTCTGCTATTCTTGCCTGGGAAATCCCACGGACAGAGGAGCTTGACAGGCTACAGCTCCTGGGGTCATAAGAGTTGGACACGACTTAGTGACTAAACCACGACCATGACCAAGTGGTATAGATCCACCTGTATCTTCCAACTAGTTGTCCATCTCTGGAAATAACTCCTTCATGGCTCTTATTGACCTTTCCTGGGAAACTTACAAAAGAAGGGCCATAGGATGAACCACTGCTGCCTCATGTGACCTCTTCAGTTCAGTTCAGTCACTCAGTTGTGTCTGACTCTTTGCGACCCCATGAATTGTAGCACACCAGGCCTTCCTGTCCATCACCAACTCCCGGAGTTCACTCAGACTCATGTCCATCGAGTCAGTGATGCCATCCAGCCATCTCATCCACTGTTGTCCCCTTCTCCTCCTGATCCTTTCCAGCATCAGAGTCTTTTCCAATGAGTCAACTCTTCGCATGAGGTGGCCACAGTATTGGAGTTTCAGCTGCAACATCAGTCCTTCCAAAGAACACCCAGGACTGATCTCCTTTAGAATGGACTGGTTGGATCTCCTTGCAGTCCAAGGGACTCTCAAGAGTCTTCTCCAACACCACAGTTCAAAAGCATCAATTCTTTGGCGCTCAGCTTTCTTCACAGTCCAACTCTCACATCCACACATGACCACTGGAAAAACCATAGCCTTGACTAGATGGACCTTTGTAGGCAAAGTAATGTCTCTGCTTTTGAATATGCTATCTAGGTTGGTCATAACTTTTTTCCAAGGAGTAAGCATCTTTTAATTTTATGGCTGCAGTCACCATCTGCAGTGATTTTGGAGCCCCCAAAAATAAAGTGTGACCACTTAGTAGTAACTAACTAATACTCATCAACCTGCTCCACCATACAGTCCACGTTTTCCTCATTCTCAGCTAACCCCCTTGCTTGCTAGGTGGTTTTCTTGGTAAAGTATGTGAGATCTTTGTCCTTGAAGGATCCGAGTCCCTAGTTAGCATGCTCTTCTCAGACAATGGCTGCTGTGCTTGTTCATTATTATTAAAACTGGCCATGGAAGCAGAGGCATACCCCAGTGAGTCCCTTGAGCACAACACATGTTTAGTCCCATTTTGCACATGATCAGGATAGGTGTCCTGCCAAGATACCTGTTGGGATGGCGATTCCCTGTTTTTCCTGATTTTCCCTTGGTGTGAGGAGTATGAAGTTACTGGAGGGTTGAAAGTTGAATGGGGCTCTTACTGTGTCCTTGGTAAGACAGGAAGCTCAAACTTTCCTATTGGGTTCTTGGGAGTGATAGTAACTAGGGCTATTGATACTTCCAACTTTTTGGTTCCTAGTCTCAAGTGTTTGAGATTTTGGAGACAAACCAATGTATAAAGTTCCTTCACTCAAGGTATATACAGTGTTCTGGAGGATAGAACCCTTCCTTCTCTGTTACAAGCTGAACTGTGTTGTTTTTCATTTGCTAAGTCATGTCTCACTTTCTGCAACCTCATGGACTGCAGCACGCTAGGCTTTCCTGTCTTTCATCTCCTGGAGTTTGCTCACACTCATGTTCATTGAGCTGATGATGCCATCCAACCATCTCATCCTCTGTCACCCCCTTCTCCTCCTGCCCTCAATCTTTCCTAGCATCAGGGTCTTTTCCAATGAGCTGGCTCTTCACATCAGGTGGCCAAAGTATTGGAGCTTCAGCACCAGTCTTTTCAGTGAACAGTCAGGGTTGATTACCTTTAAGACTGACTTCCCAAATTCCTATTTTGAAGTCATGAACCCTAGTATCATATAATATGACTATATTTGGAGAGAGGAGCTTTAAAGAGATGATTAAGGTAAAATGAGGCCCATCCAACTCAGTGTCCTTATTAAAAGAGGAAATAAAAACAGCGACACTAAGGGTGTGCTTGGGCAGAGAGATTAACTACATGAAAACGTATCAAGAGGCTGCCAACTGCAAGCCAAGGAAGCGGCCTCGGGGGGAACCAAACCTGCCTTTACCTTTGACCTCTAGCCTCTAGAACTGAAAGAAAATAAATGTCTGTTATTTAAGCCTATGACCACAGAGACAAGGAAATCAGTCCTGAATATTCATTGGAAGGACTGATGCTGAAGCTCCAATACTTTGGCCACCGGATGCAAACAGTCAGCTCATTGGAAAAGACTCTGATGCTGGGAAAGATGAGGCAGGAGGAGAAGGGAGCGACAGGGTGAGATGGTTGGATGGCACCATCAACTCAATGGATGTGAGTTTGAGCAAACTCTAGGAGATAGTGAAGGACATGCTGTAGTTCATGGGGTTGCAGAGAGTCAGACATGACCTAGCAACTCAACAAAGCAAATTAATACACTCTCAAACCAAATTGATGCATATGTGGTCAGACCCATTCTACCATTCAGCAGGTTAGTAACTTCTGGGAGGTTTATATATTATAGTCTCAGGGGATCCCATGGTCATGTGCCCACTGCCATATCTTGGTCTCTAATAAAGCTAGTCCTTTGTTCAAGGCATAGACATGCAGGATGCTGTGCCAGTAGATAAAAATTTTTTCTGTATGTTTTCAGATAGAGAGGATGGCCAAGTCTTTGTGGGTAGGAAAGGCAAATGTATAATCAGTGTATGAATTTTACTTGCTCATCTTTCTAGCTTGGAGATTTCAAGTACAATTAACTCTCCACGAAGTGGTTGGCTAGTTTTCTTTAGGGTTGGCATCATATCAGAGGTTCAGTAATGGCATCTATTTTGGCCAGTTAAACATACAGCAGGGGCAGTAACTTGAACTGCCTTACAGATACTGCCTGTGTATAACCTCCCTCTCTGCCACCATAGCATCTCTATTATGCTCCCCTTGTCCCAGTACTGGGCTGACCAATGACAGCAACTGGCTGTCTTTCAGTTTTAGTCACTACATGCATGCTAAATTGCTTAAGTCGTGTCTAACTCTTTGTAACTCTATGGATTATAGCCTGCCAGGCTCCTCTGTCCATGGGATTCTCCAAGCAAGAATACTGGAGTGGGTTGCCATGCCCTCATCCAGGGGATCTTATCAACCCAGGGGTCCAACCTGTGTCTCTTACGTCTCCTGCATTGGCAGGCAGGTTCTTTAGCACTAGCACCACTGGGAAGGTATTATTTCTACCTTTTTGATTAGTCTCTCTTCTGAGGTTCATGCTCTCTAGTGGGCGTTAACACGCTGTACAAATAAATTCAGACTGTATTTTCCACCATATATCCAGCCTCTTCCCTCAATTAGTCTACACTGTAAAACCAAGACATACCCTTTTTAGATGCCTATGTAGTCTACAGTAATACTTTGGCCACCTGATGCAAAGAACTGGCTCATTGGAAAAGATCTGGATGCTGGGAAAGATTGAAGGCAGGAGGAGAAGGAAATGACAGAGGACAAGATGGTTGGATGGCATCACCGACTCAATGGACTTCAGTTTGGGTAGACTCCGGGAGTTGGTGATGGACAGGGAGGCCTGGCGTGCTGCAATCCATGGGGTCGTAGAGTCGGACACGACTGAGTGACTGAACTGAACTGAATATTGTGTTTGGGCTTCCCTGGTGGCTCAGTTGGTAAAGTATCTGCCTGCAATGTGGGAGACCTGGGTTCGATCCCTGGGTTGGGAAGATCCCCTGGAGAAGGGAACGGCTACCCACTCTAGTATCCTGGCCTGGAGAATTCCATGGACTGTATAGTCCATGGGGTCGCAAAGAGTCAGACACAACTGAACGACTTTCACTCATTTCACGAAAACTGTTTCGTTAGCATTCTCCATACCTCTCTCACAGTAGCCCTGTGATCTCACTGTGCTCCTTACTGTATAAAGTACATTCTCCATTGCTTCTAACAGTGAAGTGCAACCACCTCATTCTAGCATCCTATCATCACCAGCACCGTCATGAAGCCCTAACAGGAGCAGAATGTTCTATCATCAGCTACTGTCTACAGAAGAAACCCTTCACTGAACTTCCCAATGATGCTGCTGCCCCTCTCACTGGGCATTTCTAACTGCTTTGGTAAATGGAAGGTTCCCTTGGCCCTCCCCTGGAACCTATTCCAGCCTAAGGGAGTACATCTATTCTAGAAAGTTTATCTCCAGGACCTTTTTAAACCCTTACTCCACTACCAGCTACAGCATTTCTGACATTTATACTTTACAAAAGAATCTGCCTGCGATACAGGAGACGCGAGTTCAATCCCTGAATCAGGAAGATACCCTGGAGAAGGAAATGGCAACTCCAGTATTTTTGCCTGGAGAATTCCATGGACAGAGAAGTCTGGTGGATGATAGTCCATGGGGTCCCAGAGAGTTGGTCATGGTTGAGAAACTAACACTTTTTAACTAAGGAAGACCATAATTTTTTACAAATTTCAAGAGTCACCTTAGCCATGTATTAGTACTATCTCCTAGGACACTTGTCAGACTTTTATTCTCTGGAAAAGTAGCCCACATCAATAATCTTTCCTGATCAGATTTATTTCTGTTTCCCTGAGTACATCTCACAATCCAGTTCCATTGTCTCCCGGCTCTTGCTGATATGTATCAGCTAGATCCTGCAGTTCCTTCAGTATCCTTCAAGATAGAACCTACCTCTTTTCCTGGCAGATCAGGCTCATTCTTGTTCAGGCTATTCTGGGATTTGACTTTTTTCTTTTTGATATGGTTATTGAAATGGTGCTACAGTGGTAGGTGGGAGGAGATCATTGGGGACAGAAGCACCATCTTGCAAAGTGTCTTGAGGCATCTACATAGTCCTCAAACCAGGGGAGCCACTGAATTCTAATAAAGAGTATATGGTCAATTTTTCAGGTCCAGCAGGTTCAGGAGAATTTGGGGGTGTGAAGTTCTCAACAGGATTCATTTAGAAATCCTCATTCTGTATCTTAGGGTCCCCTCTTTTCTTATTTGGGCTCTGATCTTAGAGCAGAAGACTGCCAGGTGAGAATGCAAACTCACCTACAGTTCTGTTATTTTTAGGATAGAGTCATGTACCTGATCCTCTGCTACCTCTTCCTCCCACATCAAGAGATTAGGATTTCTTTAAATGCAATTGATGCCCTGCAGCCTTTACATCTTGCGATCTATTGGGGAATAATTACTCTGAGCCTAACATTTTCTCTTGACAATAAATCAAATGGAACTCATCAAGAGCCACCTCTTTCTACAGGCTTTCAGTTCAGTTCAGTTCAGTTCAGTTGCTCGGTTGTGTTCAACTCTTTGCAGCCCTGTGGACCGCAGCATGCCAGGCCTCCCTGTCCATCACCAACTCCTGGAGCTTACTGACCCATGTCCATTGACTCAGTGATGCCATCCAACCATCTCATCCTCTGTTGTCTCCTTCTCCTCCTGCCTTCAATCTTTCCCAGCATCAGGGTCTTTTCAAATGAGTCAGCTATTTGTATCAGGTGACCAAAGTATTGGAGCTTCAGCTTCAACATCAGTCCTTCTAATGAATATTCAGAACTGATTTCCTTTAGGATGGACTGGTTAGATCTCCTTGCAGTCCAAGGGACTCTTAAGAATCTCCTCCAACAGGACAGTTCAAAAGCATCAATTCTTCAGTGCTCAGCTTTCTTTATAGTCCAACTCTCATATCCATACATGACCACTGGAAAAACCATAGCCTTGACTAGACAGACCTTCAATGGCAAAGTAATGTCTCTGCTTTTTAATATGCTGTCTAGGTTGGCCATAGCTTTTCTTCCAGGGAGCAAGTGTCTTTTAATTTCATTGCTGCAGTCATCATGTGCAGTGATTTGGGAGCCCCAAAAATAAAGTCTGTCACTGTTTTCATTGTTTCTCCATCTATTTGCCATGAAGTAATGGGATTGGAGGCCATGATCTTCGTTTTCTGAATGTTGAGCTTTAAGCCAACTTTTTCACTCTCCTCTTTCACTTTCATCAAGAGGCTCCTTAGTTCTTCTTCCCTTTCTACCATAAGGGTGGTGTCATCTGATATCTGAGGTTATTGATATTTCTCCCGGCAATCTTGATTCCAGCTTGTGCTTCTTCCAATCCAGCATTTCTCAAGATATATTCTGCATATAAGTTAAATAATCAGGGTGACAATATACAGCCTTGACGTGCTCCCTTCCCGATTTGGAACCAGTCTGTTGTTCCATGTCCAGTTCTACAGGCACTGCCATTAACTAATTTGCTCATCCCTCCCATGTACCAAAAATATTATTGCTGATATTGGACCCTACCAGTTCATCACCAGTGAATGCTTAATTCTGAACTAGAGAATGCCAGAGGCTATCCACGCCCATCCTAACATTGATGATGGTGTCTTATTACCCTCCAGGCACTGAACAGTTCGGCACTAAGGTTTTCACTTTATAGTTGACTTCCTAGGACTATTCCTGATATGATCTTAGGTTTGGTTCTCTGGAGACAAACTCTGAGGGAAAAAAAAGGTTGTGTATGTGTGTACCGGGAAGAGCTCTATGGAGATGTCTGTGAAGAAGTGGGAAAGATAGCACTGAACAGACAGAGATGTTGACCTGTCATGCAACTGAGGCCTGAATAAATCCTACATGGATATCTGGAGCTCAGCTGTCTCAACTTGATGCAAAGGGTCAGACATTTTTATAGCCACATTAGACATGGCATAGCCCTCTGCAAATGACCATTTTCACTGAAAGATACAAATGTGAGCAATTGACATCCGCTATTTCTAGCATCAACTTCACCTCCGACAAAAAGGGGATATGAATGAAGTACGTGGCATTTATTACAGGAGAATTCAAAGTAAGGCTTATAGTTTTGTGAAGGAATATATAGATTAAGCATATAAAAAGGAAATATTAAAGTAAATAGTGAGAGAAGAGATTTCAGGCAGAAAATAAGACCATGTGTGAAGGTTCAGATACTAGGAAAGAGCTTGTCCTTCCAAAGAACTTAAAAAAATCCATTGTGAAGTGGAGCAGGCAAGGCAGAAAGTGGCTAGAGAGATAAGTCTCAGCTAGATCATGGAGGATCCTGTTAAGGATTTCAAATTTTTATGTAACATAATGCATCAGGTGGCCAAAGTATTGGAGTTTCAGCTTCCAGCATCAGTCCTTCCAATGAATATTCAGGACTGATTTCCTTTAGGATGGACTGGTTTGATCTTGCAGTCCAAGGGACTCTCAAGAGTCTTCTCCAACACCACAGTTCAAAAGCATCAATTCTTCGGCACTCAGCCTTCTTCACAGTCCATCTCTCACATCCATACGTGACCACAGGAAAAACCATACCCTTGACTAGACGAACCTTTGTTGGCAAAGTAATGTCTCTGCTTTTGAATATGCTATCTAGGTTGGTCATAACTTTCCTTCCAAGGAGTAAGCGTCTTTTAATTTCATGGCTGCAGTCACCATCTGCAGTGATTTTGAAGCCCAGAAAACTAAAGTCTGACACTGTTTCCACTGTTCCCCATCTATTTCCCATGAAGTGATGGGACCGGATGCCATGACCTTTGTTTTCTGAATGTTGAGCTTTAAGCCAACTTTATCAGGCATCTTATTACTACCTAGGAGCATCTCACCTAAAATCACATATTGTTTCACATCTTGCATCCTACATCTTGATGGACTAATGACTAATCAGCCCATGTTCATACATAACTATGGTTTCATGCATTTGGTATTTTTTTCATTTTTAAAGGGATGCTGTGACTCAGCTATGGCCATCTATGGCCTTAACACAGCCAAATAAATTGTAGTTGGATTTTAGTATTATTTACCAACATCACCAACCATAAGCTGTTATTCAGGCAGTGGTTACAGGACATAAGGAAATTACTGACACATGAGCACGCACGTGCACATGCAGGCACACTGAACAGGGAAGTGACCTGCTTAACAAACCCCACTGCTGCTGTTGCGAAGTTGCTTCAGTCGTGTCCGACTGTGTGATCCCAGAGACGGCAGCCCACCAGGCTCCCCGCCCCTGGGATTCTCCAGGCAAGAACACTGGAGTGGGGTGCCATTTCCTTCTCCAATGCATGAAAGTGAAAAGTGAAAGTGAAGTCACTCAGTCGTGTCCGACTCCTAGTGACCCCATGGACTGCAGCCTACCAGGCTCCTCTGTCCATGGGATTTTCCAGGCAAGAGTACTGGAGTGGGGTGCCATTGCCTTCTAACAAACCCCACAACCCCCACTTAATCCCATGCTCTACCTGACTATAATACATTCCAAACTCCCCAAACAAGGAAAAAATAAAAATACATAGAATGCAGCCATCTACCTAATAAACATGAATAACTTAATCCTCAAAATTAGACCCAACTAACTATAATTGTACCAATGAGATACTTATCTAACATTTATATAGACAGATCTCCCTAGATCTACTATTTTTATCAAAATTTTAACATTTAATTCAATGCAAATCCCTTAAAACAACTATAAACATATTACTCTCATTGTTAAGAACAGCTTGTTAACATAGCTTAAAACCTAAAGCAAGGCACTGAAAATGCCTAGATGAGTTTACTGACTCCATAAACACATATGTTTGGGGCCCAGCCTTTCTACTAGTTTTAAATAAAATTACACATCCAATCATCCAGGCCCCATGAGAATGCCCTCTAAATCATTAAGATTAAAAGAAGCAGTCATCAAGCACACCACTATTAGCAGCTCATAACACTTTGCTTAACCACACCCTCCACGGGAAACAGCAGTGATAAAAATTAAGCCATAAATGAAAGTTTGACTAAGTTATACTAACTAGCATTGGTAAATTTCATGCCAGCCACTGCGGTCAAATGATTAGCCCAAGTTAATAGAAATTCAGCACAAAGCATGTTAAACAGTGATGTAAAATAAACTTTAAGTTGTAAAAAGCCATTAACTAAAATAAAAATCTACTATGAAAGTGACTTTAATACTTCCTGATTACACAACAGCTACGACTCACACTGGGATTAGATAATCCACTATGCTTAGCCCTCAACTCAAATAATTATAATAAATAACATTATTGGTCAGAGTATTACTAGCAACGGCTGAAAACTCAAATGACTTGGCAGTGCTTCACACCACTCTAGAGGAGCCTGCTCTATAATCAATGAAACCCAATAAACCTCACCAACTCTTGCTAATTCAGTCTACATACTACATTCAGTTTAAATCCTAAAAGAGATAAAAGCAAGCATAATTATTACACATAAAGACATTAGATTAGGGTGTAACCTATGGGTCAGAATAAATGGGCTACATTTCCTACTTTAATATATTTCTCACCACTCAAAAGATTTTATGAAAACTAAAAACCAAAGGAGGATTTAGTAAATTAAGAATAGAAGTGGTTAATGAATAAGACTACAAAGCACACACACACACCGTCTGTCACACTCCAAGTATTGTAATAACTTCCTAATCATGTAAGAGACGAGATTCAACAAATTGATAAACCAAATCATAGCTTTAATAAAGCACCTAGTTTACACCTAGATTTTGTAATTTGTTAGTACTTTGAACTAAATCTAGCCCAACACTCTCCATTCTGTGAGAATTAAGTGAAGTCGCTCAGTCGTGTCTGACTCTTTGCGACCCCATGGACAGTAGCCAACCAGGCTCCTCTGTCCATGGGATTTTCCAGGCAAGAATACTGGAGTGGGTTGCCATTTCCTTCTCCAGGGGATCTTCCTGACCCAGGGATTGAACCTGGGTCTCCCGCATTGTAGGCAGACACTTTACCATCTGAGCCACCAGGGAAGAGTAAGTATAAGCCAGCTAAATAAAACATTTACTCAACATTTAAAGCATAGAAGATAGAAATTTAAAATACCCTATGGCACTATTGGAGAAGGCAATGGCAACCCACTCCAGTACTCTTGCCTGGAAAATCCCATGGACAGAGAAGCCTGGTAGGCTGCAGTCCATAGGGTTGTTGAGCCAGACATGACTGAGCGACTTCACTTTCACTTTTCACTTCCATGGATTGGAGAAGGAAATGGCAACCCACTCTAGTGTTCTTGCCTGGAGAATCCCATGGACAGCCAAGCCTGGTGGGCTGCTGTCTACGGGGTCGCACAGAGTCGGACACGACTGAAGCGACTTAGCAGCAGCAGTAGCATGGCACTAATTGCCCTGCTTCATTCCTTATTCCAAGGCCAAATTTGCCTGTTACTCCAGGTATTTCTTGACATCCTACTTTTGCATTCCAGTGCCCTATAATGAAAAAGGACATTTTTGGGGGGTGTTAGTTCTAGAAGGTCTTGTAGGTCTTCATAGAACCATTCAACTTCAGCTTCTACAGCATTACTGGTTGGGGCATAGACCTGGATTACTGTGATATTGAATGGTTTGCCTTGGAGACGAACAGAGATTATTCTGCCATTTTTGAGATTGCATCCAAGTACTGCATTTCGGACTCTTTTGTTGACTATGATGGGGTCCATTTCTTCTAAGGGATTCTTGCCTGCAGTAGTAGATACAGTGGTCATCTGAGTTAAATTCACCCATTCCAGTCCATTTTAGTTCACTGATTCCTAGAATTTCAATGGTCCCTCTTGCCATCTCCTGTTAGACCACTTCTAATTTGCCTTGATTCATGGACCTAACATTCCAGGTTCCTATGCCATATTGCTCTTTACATCTTGCAATTTACTTCCATCACCAGTCATATTCACAACTGGGTATTGTTTTTGCTTTGGCTCCATCCCTTCATTCTTTCTGGAGTTATTTCTCCACTGATCTCCAGTAGCATATTGGGCACCTACCAACCTGGGGAGTTAATCTTTCAGCATCCTATCTTTTTGCCTTTTCATACTGTTCATGGGGTTCTCAAGGCAAGAATACTGAAGTGGTTTGCCTTTCTTTTCTCCAGTGGACCACGTTTTGTCAGAACTCTTCACCATGACCTGTCCGTCTTGGGTGGCCCTATATGGCATGGCTCATACTTTCATTGAGTTAGACAAGGCTGTGGTCGATTTCATCAGATTGGTTAGTTTTCTGTGATTGTAGTTTTCAGTATGTCTGCCCTTTTATGGAGAAGGATAAGAGGCTTATGGGAGCTTCCTGATGGGAGAGACTGACTGAGGGGGAAACTAGGTCTTGTTCTGATGGGCGGGACCACGCTCAGTAAAACTTTAATGAATTTTCTGTTGATGGATGGGGCTGTGTTGCCTCCCTGTTATTTACCTGAGGCCAAACTATGGTGGAGGTAATGAAGATAATGGCGACCTCCTTCAAAAGGTCCCATGCATGCACTGCTACACTCAGTGTTCCCAACCCTGCAGCAGGCCACTGCCGACCTCCACCTCCACCGGAGACTCCTGGACACTCATGGGCAAGTCTGGGTCAGTCACTTGTGGGGTCACTGCTCCTTTCTCCTGGGTCCTGGTGTGCACAAGGTTCTGTTTATGCCCTCTAAGAGTCTGTTTCCCCAGTCCTATGTAAGTTCTGGCAGCTCTATGGTTGAGTTTAATGGCAACCTCAACCAAGAGGGCTTATGCCATACCCAGGTCTGCTGCCCCCAGAGCCCCTGCCCCTGCGACAGTCCACTGTTGGCCTGTACCTCTGCAGGAGACACTCAAACACAGTTCTGTCTCAGTCTCTGTGGGGTCCCTGGATCCTGGTGGGCACAAGGTTTGTTTGAGCTCTCTGAGCATCTCTGGCAGGTATGGGGTTTGATTCTAAATGCAATTTTGCCCCTTCTACCATATTGCCAGGGATTCTCTGCCCTTGGACATGGGGTATTTCCTCACAGTTGCTCTAGTGCCATGCAGCCACCACTCCAGCACTGTGCAGCCACCACTCCTGTGACATTGTACAGAAGGCAGGGATCAAGACAATCCCCAGGACAAATAAGTGCAAAAAGGCAAAATGGTTGTCTGAGGAAGCCTTACAGATAACTGCGAAATGAGAGAAGCAAAAGGCAAAGGAGAAAAGGAAAGATATACCCATTTAAATGCAGAGTTCCAAAATATAGCATGGAGAGATACGAAAGCCTTCCTCCAGTGATCAATGCAAAGAAATAGAGGAAAACAATAGAATGGGAAAGACTAGAGATCTCTTTAAGAAAATAAGAGATGCCAAGGGAATATTTCATGCAAAGATGGGCTCAATAAGGGACAGAAATAGTACGGACCTAACAAAAGCAGAAGATAGTAAGAAGAGATGGCAAGAACACACAGAAGAACTGTATCTAAAAGATCTTCATGACGCAGATAAGCATGATGGTGTGATCACTCACCTAGAGCCAGACATCCTGGAATATGAAGTGAAGTGGGCCTTAGGAAGCATCACTATAAACAAAGCTAGTGGAAGTGATTTCCAGCTGCTGACTGTATCTCTGCAGGAGGTAGTGAATTCCAGTGAATTCCAGCTGAGCTATTTCAAATCCTGAAAGGTGATGCTATGAAAGTGCTGCACTCAATATGCCAGCAAATTTGGAAAACTCAGCAATGGGCACAGGACTGGAAAAGGTCAGTTTTCATTCCAATCCCAAAGAAAGCAATGCCAAAGAATGTTCAAATTACTGCACAATTGCACTCATCTCACACACTAGCAAAGTAATGCTCAAAATTTTTCAAGCCAGGCTTCAACAGTATGTGAACCATGAACTTCCAGATGTTCAAACTGGATTTAGAAAAGGCATAGAAACCAGAGATCAAATTGCCAACATCTGCTGTATCATGGAAAAAGCAAGAGAGTTCCAGGAAAACATCTACTTCTGCTTTACTGACTATGCCAAAGCCTTTGACTGTGTGGATCACAATAAACTGTGGAAAATTTTTACAGAGATGGGAATACCAGACCACCTGACTGGCCTCCTGAGAATCTGTATGCAGGTCAAGAAACAACAGTTAGAACTGGACACGAAACAACAGACTGGTTTCAAATTGGGAAAGGAGTAGGTCAAGGCTGTACATTGTCACTCTGCTTATTTAACTTACATGCAGAGTCCATCATGAGAAACGCTGGGCTGGAAGAAGCACAAGCTGGAATCAAGATTGCCAGAAGAAATATCAATAACCTCCGATATGTAGATGACACCACCCTTATGGCAGAAAGGGAAGAAGAACTAAAGAGCCTCTTTATGAAAGTGAAAGAGGAGAGTGAAAAAGCTGGCTTAAAACTCAACATTCAGAAAACCAAGTATCATGGCGTCTGGTCGCATTATTTCATGCCAAATAGATGAGGAAACAATGGAAACAGTGAGAGACTTTATTTTTGGAGGCTCCAAAATCACTGCAGATGGTGATTGCACCCATGAAATGAAAAGACGCTTGCTCCCTGGAAGAAAAGCTATGACCAACCTAGACAGCATATTAAAAAGCAGAGACATTACTTTGCCAACAAGGTCCGTCTAGTCAAGGCTATGGTTTTTCCAGTGGTCATGTATGGATGTGAGGGTTGGAAAGCTGAGCTCCGAAGAATTGATGGTTTTGAAGTGTGGTGTTGAAGAAGACTCTTGAGAGTCCCTTGGACTGCAAGGAGATCCAACCAGTAAAACCTAAAGGAAACCAGTCCTGAATATTCATTGGAAGGACTGATGCTAAAGCTGGAACTCCAATACCCTGGCCACCTGATGTGAAGAACTGACTCATTTGAAAAGACCCTGTTGCTGGGAAAGATAGAAGGTGGGAGAAGGAAGGGATGGCAGAGGATGAGAGGGTTGGATGGCATCATCAACTCAATGGACATGAGTTTGAGTAAACTCCAGGAGTTGCGATGGACAGGGAGGCCCGGTGTGCTGCAGTCCATGGGTGGAAAAGAGTTGGACACAACTGAGTGACTCAACTGAACTGACAGAACTAAGGGAATGGTGAAAGAAACATTAAAAGTAGCAAAAAGCAAAGTTTACCCCTTGTATCTTTCTCATAACAATCTAAGTTGCAAACATTTAACAAAGAAAAGTTAAATATCCTGAAATTGATGAGGTACTTATGACCAGTTTTTTAGAACAGACTCATCTATATAGCAGAACAGTGAGCAAATCTGTGAGTGACGGTGACAAGCCTAAGAAGCCTTCTGATGGTTAGTTGTCTAGGAAAAGAATTTCAGTTCAACTTTAAGAATTACCACAAATTATAAATATTCAAGTACTTTAAAATGTTAATCTAAAAGGCACAGCTTTTCAGAAATGGATACAACCTTAACTAGAAAATAAAGACAAATACCACCATCAGTTCGGTTCAGTCACTCAGTCGTGTCCGACTCTTTGTGATCCCATGAATCGCAGCACGCCAGGCCTCCCTGTCCATCACCAACTCCCTGAGTTCACTCAAACTCACGTCCATTGAGTCAGTGATGCCATCCAGCCATCTCATCCTCTGTCATCCCCTTCTCCTCCTGCCCCCAATCCCTCCCAGCATCAGAGTCTTTTCCAGTGAGTCAACTCTTCACATGAGGTGGCCAAAGTACTGGAGTTTCAGCTTTAGCATCATTCCTTCCAAAGAAATCCCAGGGCTGATCTCCTTCAGAATGGACTCATTGGATCTCCTTGTAGTCCAAGGGACTCTCAAGGGTGTTCTCCAACACCACAGTTCAAAAGCATCAATTCTTTGGCGCTCAGCTTTCTTCACACTCCAACTCTCACATCCATACATGACCACAAGAAAAACCATAGCCTTGACTAGACAAACTTTTGTTGGCAAAGTAATGTCTCTGCTTTTGAATATGCTATCTAGGTTGGTCATAACTTTCCTTCCAAGGAGTAGGCGTCTTTTAATTTCATGGCTGCAGTCACCATCTGCAGTGATTTTGGAGCCCAGAAAAATAAAGTCTGACACTGTTTCCACTGTTTCCCCATCTACTTCTCATGAAGTGATGGGACCGGATGCCGTGATGTTCGTTTTCTGAATGTTGAGCTTTAAGCCAACTTTTCCACTCTCCACTTTCACTTTCATCAAGAGGCTTTTGAGTTCCTCTTCACTTTCTGCCATAAGGGTGGTGTCATCTGCATATCTGAGGTTATTGATATTTCTCCCGGCAATCTTGATTCCAGCTTGTGTTTCTTCCAGCCCAGCGTTTCTCATGATGTACTCTGCATATAAGTTAAATAATCAGGGTGACAATATACAGCCTTGATGTACTCCTTTTCCTCTTTGGAACCAGTCTGTTGTTCCATATCCACCATAGTTGGCTTAGAAGCTGCCACTTCAAGCTCAACAGTAATTTTACCCTAAAACCAACAACAAGTAAATCAAGTTCAAGATTTATACTTGACTAGTCTATTGACCGATAGAGGCAATAAAGTTAATACGAATAACAAGAAGTATTTCTCCTTGCATACCTTTGCATCAGTAACTAATACCACACTGATAATTAACAGTAAATAAAACTCATTTATTAAACAAGAACATTAACAATAAATAAATACAATTCAACATTATTTATTAAACACAAGCATGCAGTCAATGAAAGATTTAAAAAGGTAAAAGGAACTCAGTAAACATAAACTCCACCTATTTACCAAAAACATGACATTAGTGTAAGTGATACTAGAGGACTGCCTGCCCACTGCGTGTGTTCTACCACTCGGTGTGTGTCTGCATGAAACACACTTTTATAGCCAGAGGTTCAAATTCCCTTCCTAACACAATGTTTACAATTAATATATTAATACTTGTTATCCCCATTCTTCTAGCCATAGAATACACAGCAGGCCCATTCACCGTATTTTTCTCAGCAGAAAATGCCATCATCGTCATACTGAACATTTTCACAACAATCCTATTTCTAGGAGAGTTCCATAACCCATATAAATCAAAACGATGCACAATTTTATTATCAAAACACTACTACTAACAATTTATTTCCTATGAATTCAATTTGACACAATTCCCATATGATCAACTAACATATTTACTTCAAAAGTCTTTTTACCACTAATGCTAGCCCTGTGCACGTGACAGGTCTCACTACCTATTATAACATCGAGTATTCCTCCAAAAAATAACAAATATGTCTGATAGAAGAGTTGCTTTGATCGAGTAAATAATAAAGGTTTAAATTCTCTTCTTTCTAGAATTGTAAGAATTGAACTCTTAATTCAGAATTCTTCATGCCATCACATTACACTATATTCTAGAGAAAGATCAGCTAAGGGGTTTCCCTGGTGGCTCAGTGGTAAAGAATCCACCTACCAATGCAGAAGGCACAGGTTTGATCTCCAGATTGGGAAGATCACCTGGAGAAGGAAATGACAACATACTCCAGTGTTCTTGCCTGGAGAATACCATGGACAGAGGAGCCTGGTGGGCTATAGTCTGTGGGTTCACAAAGAGTCAGACATGACTCAACAGCAAGGTCAGCTAAATAAGCCATCTGGTCCATACCTCTAAAATGTTGGTTTATATCCTTTCCTTCCTATACTAATAAATTGCATCATTATGATCATCATCCTAACAACTATTATCTCAGGAACCATAATTGTAATAACCAGCTCCCACTGTCTAACTCAATGAAACTATAAGCCATGCCACGTAGGGCCATGAAAGACGGATGGGTCATGGTGTACAATTCTGACAAAATGTGGTCCACTGGAGAAGGGAATGGCAAACCACTTCAGTATTCTTGCCTTGAGAACCCCATGAACAGTATGAAAAGGCCAACAAGATAGGATGCTGAAAGATTAACTCCCCAGGTTGGTAGGTGCCCAATATGCTACTGGAGATCAGTGGAGAAATAACTCCAGAAAGAATGAAGGGATGGAGCCAAAGCAAAAACAATACCCAGTTGTGAATATGACTGGTGATGGAAGTAAAGTGCAAGCTGTAAAGAGCAATATGGCATAGGAACCTGGAATGTTAGGTCCATGAATCAAGGCAAATTGGAAGTGGTCAAACAGGAGTTGGCAAAAGGGACCATTGAAATTCTAGGAATCAGTGAACTAAAATGGGCTGGAATGGGAGAATTTATTTCAGATGACCATTCTATCTACTACTGTGGTCTAGAATCCCTTAGAAAAAATAGGGTAGCCCTCATAGTGAATAAGAGTCTGAAATGCAGTACTTGGGTATGATCTCAAAAATGATAGAATGATCTCTGTTCATTTCCAAGGCAAACCATTCAAAATCACAGTAACCCAAGTCTATGCCCCAATCACTAATGCCTAAGAAGCTGAATTTGAATGGTTCTAGGCACCCCACTCCAGTACTTTTGCTTGGAAAATCCCATGGACAGAGGAGCCTGGTGGGCTGCAGTCCATGGGGTTGCTAGAGTCGGACACGACTGAGCAACTTCACTTTCACTTTTCACTTTCATGCATTGGAGAAGGAAATGGCAACCCATTCCAGTATTCTTGCCTGGAGAATCCCAAGGACAGGGGA